>NC_136624.1:28672687-28905187 GCF_933228915.1 Telmatherina bonti
CAGCATAAGAGAAAAAAAATCTCTTTTATTCACATTTTCTGTCTGCAAACCTGCTTACCTGTTCTAATAGACAAATGTAAGCTCAAATTGCTTCTGCTTTTTCTCATTTACACAACTCGGATCACTATTAACATGCAAACTTTTTTGTCTGAGAGACACCATAGTTTTTTGCAGTCTTCAAAACTAAGTGGCAGAGAGGATATCTGGTATGCAGCAAATACATAGTCTTGAGAGCAGCTGACCTTTTGGATTAGAGCTGATGTGGTCTTTGTGTTTTCTCTGTTGGTATTAGAATGTTCCCCATGATGGAAATACATTTTAACATACTTAAAATGCAAGTTAGGTTTCAAAATGATCTTCTGAAACATTTGAGAGTAAAAATCTAATGGGATATTGTGGGTGCCAGTCAAGATATATGTGACTAAAGTTAGCTACATGTGAAAACTAAAGGCTGTATGGTGGCGTAGTGGTTAGAACTGCGACCTCACAGCAAGAATGTTGCTGGTTTGAGCCTTGGCTGGAGGAAGGTTTGATCAATGGCCTTTTTCCAAACAGAAAGAACTCATGCATACAATGGGGTTCTCTCTGGTCCTCTGACTTCCTGCCACTGTCCTATCACATCCGTGTTAGTTTAATTGATCACTCTAAATTAGGGGTGTCAAATTCCAGTCCTCGAGGACCAGTATCCAGCAGGTTTTCTGTTGTTTCCCTGCACCAACACATCTGATTAAAATCAAATGGATATAACAGCTTCTTGTAAACCTTATCATTCATTTCCGGTCAGGTGTGTTGGAACAGGGAGACAACAAAAACCTGCAGGATACTGGCCCCCCCAGGATTGGAGTTTGACACCTGTGCTCTAAATCTTTCTTAGGATTTATTTTAAGTGTGAATATTTGTCTGTCTGTGTTGGCCTTGTTATGGACTGATAACCTGTACAGGGTGTGTACCCCCTCTTGCCAGATGATTGCTGGGAAAGGCTCCAGTTTTTCCATCACCCTTAATTGGACCAAGTGGAACAGAGAATGAACGAATGAAGCTGAAGTTCTTTCAAAAGTTAAAACAAAAGAAATCTTCAAGATGTGTTTGTCTAAGAGAGGTTAGAGTAATTTGACATTTGATGTAACACTCTTACTGGACCACAACATGAATGCTGTTTTACTTTTAACTGTATGTAGCATTCTTAGGACCATTTATGCTAGACGCGGAAGTTAAATACACAGATGGACGACACTTTCGTCCATCTCCTGTTTCATTTATCCATGCAATCACTGCATTTTCCGGGGCCCCTGGAATCCATCGCTTCATGCTGCAAACAGAGTAATACTACTGGAAACCACAGGATCAGTGTTGAGCAGCTGACACGAGACCAGCAAAAGAAAGCTAGAGAAGAGTCACATGAGGAAGACAAAGAAGAGTCCGGTGAGAACTGTAGAGAATGCCAGAGCTTTTAAAGAAAGACCGTACGAGTTTGTTGGGCGGTTACAAACAACTTCATAGCGGTCCATCACCATCACCAACTGGTGAACTGATGTCCAAACACAAGACTGAACTCTGAAATCAGCACTGCTCAGAAGTGCATGAATTGACTTCATAATCATGACAACATAACAGATGTATGGAAGAATAAAGGGCAGCTTTGCATGACACGCTCAAAATGGACATACCTAATACATACGTAAGGGAGCATAAATGGGCCTTAAGGCTTGTCTCGTGTGTTTACTGACAGGTTGGCACAAGCATACAGGTTTTAAAGGAGGGATTTTTATTGACCAAAGCATACCTTTCTACATACATAGACGTTTGACTTCAGCTTGGTGTTGCATAAACGTTGCAACCACTTGTTACAAGCACTGAGCAATAAATCATATACAGTGGCTCAAAAACAAACGCATACACACACACATATACCTCAGGGCGAAGGAGTTAGGATGTGTGAGCTTTCAGTCCCATACTACTTCATTAGCCTCTCAGTCACAGCTGGTTACTACTTTAATTGGACACATTTGTGCATATGAATAATGTATTACAACATTTTAGATTGGTCATGAAAGTGATCCAGTAATGGATTTGGTCCTTTGCTCTGTGAAAGTTTTTCAAACTTCAAACATTGCTGAGTTTTCATGTTCTCCTCATGTATACGTGGATTCTCTTCAGGTACTCCAGACATGCATGTTAATCGGTCACTCTAAATTTTCCTAGCAGTGACAATGAATGTGACCTGTCCAGGATGTAACCCTGCCTCTCTCCTGCTATTTTCTGGGATAGGCTCCAGGTACCTAACATGTCACCTTTCCTGCATGGGGAGACAACACTCTGGACGGTGTGTGCAGCAAAGGTGACAGTGCATACAGAGTTCTTCCACACCACCATCTTGGCCTCACCGACCACATGTCCATCCTGCTGACACCAGCATAATGTCCCCTGCTGAGATGTATCAGGCCAACAAAGAGCAAAATCAGTGTGGGGCCTTCTGTGCTTCACGACTGTTTTCAGTGCACAAGCTGGCATGTCTTCAGAGAGGTACGCTACATGCGAGGGAGAGGTGAACCTGGAGGAATACACCTCCTTCATGCTTGCTTTCAAACCGAAGTCTGCTGATGATGTCATCACCACCATGGTATAACCACCTATCCGAACCAGAAAGCCAGGATGATTGCTGAGGTGAGAGTTCTGCTGAAAACTAGGGATGCCATCGTCAGTGAAGATGAGGCATTATGGCTCAGAGAGGCGAGGAAAGGACTGATTGCAGACATCTTGAGGGCCAAAGCCACATATGCCCAGAAAATTCAGAATCACTTCACCACCAATCCCCAACACATGTGGATGAGCATCAAGTGCACCATGGACTACAACACCAGGTATGCATAACGCACAAGGTACCCCTCCATGCCAGATGCTTTAAATACTTTGATTTCATAAAAGTTTTGCAGTTTTTGAATGCTTTCACAAGCTATGTACAAGGCCACCAATAAAAATTTCTTATTACTTAATACAGAGCAAGTTGAAAGAAGTTCGATTCAAGTTAATTTTACCCAAAACCACATTTTTAGAATCTGCATTAGAAAATGGCTGAATATATGAATATTAGTCCTCTGTTTGTAATAGAGGCTATAACAGTGTTGTGGTCAAGACCACATAAACGAAAACCTGATCACACATATCAAGACCAAGATTTTAAGGCACTAAAACCAATTAATCTTATCATTTGGTCCACTATCTACCTTATCCATGATTAAAATGCTGACATTAGCAAATAAGATTAAAATTGCTTGCATGATTTTTGTAGCTTTGTTGTGTACGACTCATTTTTCAAAAACAAAAATATAATATGCAAAAATGCATTGATTGCTACTATACTACCTGATTTTGCATTTAGCAAGCGGAAAATCTACATTTTGAGGAATAGAAATACTATTGTAGCTATTATCTGATAGGCATGGACTAAATAGATTTCTTTACAGTTTTGTACAGAGACAGATTGTTAGCATTCTTCACCATACACTGGCAAGGTACAGCAAATACTTTGGGGACCTTTCGGCTTACATTTAAAGTGCTAATAAAGTCAGAGCTACCTTAAAACTTTGCTTTGCAATAAGTATTGACATGTTTGCATGGCTTTTATTTCAGAATAGTTTACAAACAAGCGAGTTTTTACTTTTCTTTCACAATCATTGTCCTGCTGAATAAATGAAGGATATCTGCTAACTGTGACATAAAACTGGATAAGACACAAGTCTAGTTATTGCCTTTGAAGCAGGGTAGTACATCATATAAGCACATTATGCACAGGAAGTTTAGGGATATTTGTATAATTGTGGTCCTAATCAGTTCTGAAGTGAAATTGAGGTGAAATTTAGACAGTTAAACCCAGAAAACAAGTTTCTTCGTTATCATGTTTGTATCCTTTTTTTAATCCCTTCTACAGTGACAACAAAACCATCTCTGACATCAAAGATTTTACATGCAATCTGATTTCTAGATGTACACAATTAGAAGCTGATTCCATCTAAACAATAGATAAGCTGATAGCATTTCTGCTGAACTGAATTCAGTACTTGAGCCTAGTGTGAAAGTAACAGTTACAGTCTCAGCAAATGTTAAGTGTGACTTTAACAAACTAAAGGAGCCAAATCTTTGTCATATTTTGTGTGTCGGAAATGAGCAAAGAAGGAACTTCTGGGTGGAAATCACAGTCACTTTGTCTGGATCAATCTGAAATGTATCACTGTTTTGCTGAACAGTTTAAAATATTAAAATTTTAAAAGCCAGTTAACTGCTATTATGTAAGTAAATCAGAAGGTTAGATCTAAAACCATGACTAAAAAACAAAGTTATATTCCACAATATGTTTTGTGATTAAATGTCTTGATTTATATCCCTGTCTTGATTTTTGGGAATAATCTTTTTGGTGTCCATTTGGTGGTAAACTCTCAATATTAAGTTGCAAATACTATATACTATGGTTTTTATATACATAATTATAAAATAATAAGGCTGAACTAAATGAATGGAGTAGTTACAGTTCTTTAAAGTTCATGAAGGATATTAGAGCGAGCATCAAATTGAAAATGTTCCACATAATACAGGTCTGTCAAAGTCCTATTACAGAAGGCAGGCCTACACAGAACTTAAGCATCTTCCGTATGATCTACCTTTTTCCTGTGACAAGAAACCTATACAAACAGCATCTGCACAAATATCCAGATAGAAGGAAAAATTTGCATTCATGCCAAGTTTTTATGACTAAATGATCAACATCTGAATTGTCCCCAACCTTAAACGAAGGTCTGTGTGAATATTTGAATGTATTATTCCTTCAGCCCCGTGATCCTTAATCGGACCAAGCGGTTAGGATAATGGATGAATGAATGTATTCTTTCAGCAACAGTGTTGATAGAGTGGAAGATGTTTAGACTTATGTGAAAAATGTAACCCTAACCTAGCCCAGGGCTAGACAAGTTCAGGCCTTGAGAACTGCAAGTTTTAGATGTTTTCCTGTATCAAAGCAACTTAATGATTCACTCAAAGGTTCACTTATCTAGCCACTGAGCAGAACTTGATAAGCTGTTGGATCCATTTAATTTAATCAAATGGGTTAGTGCAAAAAAAATAAAAATAAAAATAAAAATAAAAATAAAAAACCAGAGAAAATACAATAAGTACAATACAGTGCCTTAAATGTTCAATATAAAATTATATGGCAGCAAAGTAAAGACTTAAAATGTTAAATGAGAACTGGTTCAGATTTACATGGTGTCCATTTACGCTCCCTTTATGTGTATAAACAGGTACATCTGTTTCAAACAACACTGCTCATATGCTTGAATGCATTTCATACATTGGGGTGGTTGTTAATACATCCACCAGAAGGCAGTGCAGAATTTTAAACTCACCTCCTAGTTTCAATGTCAGTTTTACTAATTAGTAAACACGGTGACAATAGAGGGTGATCATGATAATGTATAGTCTCAGAGACATAAAAAGGCAGCAGAACAGGGGTTGCTTGTGTAGTCATTGAATACGTCGCAGATTCTCCTTCTTAGCTATGTTTGGAGGCCACATATCAGCTATACTACACAACACTGCCCCTGCAGTTTCCAGTAGCGCGACTGTTTGCCCTGTCATGGTATGGATCCACAAGGCCCCAAAAACTAAATTCCACTTGTAAATAATGCAGAAGATGGACAAAATGTGCTTTATTTCTCTTTTACGTAAAGCATAATGAGGCCTGTAAGGATTTGCAAAGGCTATAGAGGGTCGTATAGTTGTTCATCCACAGTAGTCTTGACTCGTCTTTTACGTGCATAGGAGCAGCAAGACTGAACAAGCAACCCTGTTAGTAGTAAACTCTCCGCTGAACTATTATGGTCACATGTAAATTTTTTATTTTAATTCATTAATTTACATAAACTACTGTCTTAAACAGAGACATTTTCATGTTATTTATTACAGTGTATTCCATCTCAGTGGTATTAAAATCCATGGTGAGAACTCTGTGTAGTCGATTTCCTTCATGTTTTTAAGTTGTAATTTCTGACCATGAAGTTATGCTATCATGCAGAGAACCAGACTGTCTACAAAAGGGAGAGAAGCCAAAGCATCATTTATACATAGGTATGAGGAGAATCAAATGATTTGACCTATTTTAAAGGACAGGAGAACACAGTCACAACAAATATATACCCAACAAAAGTGCAAGAGCACTGCAAACACAATCAAGGAAAGAGCTCTAAAAAAAAAAAAAATCACAAATTCTCCTCACAGGTTCTAGGATTTAGAAATGAAGGATGCTGAGAGGACACTGAGGAAATAGGGAACCTACATTTACAGTTTGGCAATATAGTAAAAGAGAAACACTGTGTGGACATGTTGTGGTTATATAAGCGTTTAATGGTTCTGCCTCATCGTATGAGTGATTAATAAATATGGATGTTTATTAAATCAAGTAAATTATTAATGCAGAAGTAACTCAGTTGCAGAAAAACATATATTGATGAAATGCAGTGAGCATCACATAAATAGTATATTATACCTGCAGCAACTCAACTTCCATGTAATAACATATTCAATATATTGTATGCATTCTGTCACACACAAACACACACACACACACACATGCACAGAGATGACGGATGTTGAAAAACTGCCATAAAAAAAGAAAAAGGTACGATTACATATGAGCCTGACCTTGTGTTTCTAAACCTCTTTCACTGCTGTGCAAATGTGTGTTTGCCTTTCAATATACTCCCATCTGTGGAGACATTCACTCAGAGAGCAGAGACAGGAACAAACATAACACTTCTCTCCATCTGTGACCTCCCAAGTTCTCATCCTCCCTCTGAATGCAGTGCGACAATAGAGAAGAGCAAGAGAAGGAGGAAGATTGCCTCGCTATTGAGGCAGCTACTGATGGCACACAAGCTCAAGGATAGCAATTTCAACTCTGAGAACACAAGTGTGAAGCCACAGATCCACTAGATATTTTTGCAGGGAGATTTAGTGATGGAAAATAGATATCATAATGTAAGTACTTTACATGAAATACCAAATAGGATATGTTACATAAAATATTTTGGATTTAAAGAAATGCCCAGAGGATGATTTAACTCCTTTGAATGATAGTTCATGTGTGTATTTATTCTCATGAATATAAGTACAATTACAAAAACTAGACAGTCACGTACAATGTTACCATTGTTCTTGTTCCATCCTTCACAGACCCTGTCTTCCTTCTGCAGATTTTTTTTTGACCAGCAACATGAAAACACAGAGTCCTTGAGCGCTGATAAAAAGCTTCAGATTGCAAATGCCTTTGCACGACCTACCATTTGAAAGTAAAAGGAGTGGTTCAATCATAATGAATTAACTTCATAAATTTTTTTTTCTCCTGCTTTAGGCTATTTATATAAAGAGCAGTATATTGGGGCTTATCTCATGCCCACACTTCCACAAAGACTAAAAAGACCACAAACTGACCCCCTTATTCACATCTAGCCAATATACATCCAGTGATTCTGAGTCAATCCTATATCATTTATATTAAATAATGTTAATTGGGCAAGTGCTATTTAACTGTCCAAATAACACATTTCTTATCTTCACAGCTTTAGTCTTTGAAGGCCAAATCTGCATAAGTCCTCATGGGAAATAGCTGCAGCCACAGTTACTTTGGCTTGTTCATGCATCACACCACAGCTGCTGCATGATATTTCACAGGTTTGAGCCAAACTCTGCTCCAAAAGCAGGACAGTGTGAAATAAAAGTGTAAATTATTTATGAAAATATACAGCTGAAAGCATCTAAAGGAATGTGAAACCAAACGTTTCAGGAGCTTGCTCTCTGTTTGATGGGGCTTTTCCATTTATGACATATAAATAGCATGAGATGATATTATCTTGCATACCTGAATGAAAAGGAACATATAAAACCTGGCCGAGTGGCCCTTTGCATTTCTCTGAAAGATTATTTCAGTGTTTATGCAATGAAGAAATTGTTACTCTTAACCACAGTCTTCCATAAAACTATTAAGTAACTTAAAATGGAAAAAAGATAATGTTTGCCACAGCTTTGATCTTTTTCTAAAGTCTGAGGATACAGACCATGCATCTTCAGATTTAAGGTTTATCCAATTCAATGCGTTTTAGATGGGTTTTTACCAATTCTCAATGCCTGTACAGCATTATACCAGTAGTTTTGACATTTCTTGAACAACTTGAACAGTATCTATGACCCCTCCCCCTTCCCTCTTCAGTTTACAAAAAATGCCACAAAATCTAACTATGGATGGCTAGCTGAATTTTTCTAGTTTTAACTGGAGAAACAAACAAACAAACAAACAGATGTTGTTGTTTTCACTGACTTTAGTCCCCGGGAGCCTTACATCTAAAACCATTGGTCACCATCTGGGGGTTCATATGGATTTTGATTAAAAAAAAAAATGTGACAGTCATATTAGCTCTTTGGTAGGGAATGTTCTCTTTCATTAAAGCAGAAATCCGAGTTAAAGGTTATTCTAGCACAGATGGACTTTGAAAGACTAATTCGTGCAATGTTGCAGTGTTTTAATATATGGAAAGCACTTTGGGCTCCTACTTGTATGAAAGGTGTTATACAATAAACTTTGATTTGATTTGATTTGCAGTGGAAACACCTCAGCTCTAGAGGAAGTTGCCCAAATAAATCAGAGATGCTTCTTCACTGCTTCTTTTTAAATCTCCTTTAAAAGTAGAACATTTCTCACTCACTTTTTCTAATATTTGACTATTGTGTGCATTGTTGTGTGTTTGTTTGTATGTATAGAAATGTATATGTGTGTGTATCTGTAGATTTATGTTTACACGTTCCTTTAGTGTTCTTTATCGTGTATATTATTTTTTAATATTATATTTTATCCTTTTACCATTCAATCCTTTATTTTTATGATTGTGCAGTACTCTGGTTCGATACATTGGTGTGCTTTATAGATAAATTGAATTAGATCCTGCCTTAGTCAGAGCACATCAGTCAATCCATCCATTCATCCATCCATCCAACATCCATCCATCCATCTATCCATTCATCCATCCATCCAACATCCATCCATCCATTCATCCATCAATCCAACATCTATCCATCCATCCAGCCATCCATCCATTCATCCATCCATCCATCCAACATCCATCCATCAATCCGTTCATCCAACATCTATCCATCCATCCAGCCATCCATCCATCATCCATCCATCCATCCATCCATCACATTTTTTATCAAGCACCTCTCATTCATGAGTTGAAAAAAATGCTTAACATAATAAAATTCACAACAAACAACATTTGGAAATTGAAAAGAATAAAAAAATAAAACACACACCTACATATTATCTCTCTCTCACACACACATACCCACACACACATGCAAAGCAACACCCCCACCTCGTCTCTGAGCATAACAAAATATAATCTGGCTTGATATTACTTCGAGAAAACAATATCTTAGGGATCCAGCCACATCAGGAGCCACCTTGACCACAGCGGCAGCCACCACAAGTACAGCCCAAGATCCAGGCACCAGGGCCCATAACACAGTAATTAAGACTGCAAAGGAGGGCCCCCAGCAACAATCCTGCAGACTAAGTGGGCAGAGTTACCAGCAGAAAACTCTGGTGTTGAGGGTAAAAAAAAAAAAAAAAAAACGTAAAAACACTAATAACAAATAAAAGTATGGAAGCTTAAGTAAAGGAGCTTGTAAAAATATATACAGTATACTTTAATAAATCAAAGCCATAATAACAGAACTGGAAAACAAACAGTTTTTAAATAAATAAGTATACAATTGGATAACAAAAAAAAAAAAAAAATCACAATTCAATGAAAACCTAGTTTAATGTTTTCCCACTGTCTGGTATTTGTCAGAGCACATGCTGCTGAGTTTTGAAGTAGTTGAAATAAAAGCATGCAGGGACATCTCCATGCTGGCAAAAGGGAGAAACAAATAGACTCTGGCGATGTTTTTAAGAAAATTATATCCTGTCAATGTTACAAATTTAATGCGTGGAACAAAATTCAGCTCAGTTGCAAAGGACACCCAGAATTCCCACACACTTAGAAGGTTTGAAGTTTTGTAAATTTGGTAAAATGATTTATTTTTAGGTTTGCTGATAATTATTACTTCAGTTTTGTCCTGGTTCAGCTGTAGAAAATTCTCGGTCATCCAGGACTTTATATCTAAAAAAAAAAAAAACAGTTTAAAAGAGCGCTACCTGGCTAGAAGTCATTAGGAGACATGGAGATGTAAAGTTGTGTATCATCAGCTTAGCTGTGAAAATCCGTACTGTGTCTCCTGATGACATCCCCAAGTGGCACCATGGGAAACCCCACAACTGATTTTATGAATTCTTGAGCATGTTTCATACTTACAAAAACTGTCAACCTGTAAGATAGAAATAAAACAGCTTTAAAACAGCACAAGAGGTCCACCAAAATTTTGAGCAATAAGTATCCAGCAGCACCAAGACAGCTCATTAACAGTCTTTAAAAGGGACGTCTTTTTACTGTTACATGATCATTAATGTCAACAAAAAAGATCCAACTCAAAGTGTCTAAACATAAGAATGATTAATTAAGTGTACTATTTTACCAATGCAAAGTTTTGGAACATCTACTCAGCTTGTGTCTCCATAAGCTTGTTTTATGTGTAATTGTCATATGTACTTGACACAAAAATAAACATTGCAGTGATGATATACCCATGAATGACTTACACCAAAATACTCTGGACAAGTACCAGAGTTTGGTGATGAGTTGCCATCATGACTCATCCCTGGCCAATCAGTGACCTGAAGTCTGAATACAACACCACATTTTCAGCTCAACTTGGCTCACATGGTGGAGTAGGTGATGAAACAGCACCTGCAGATTTTACTGCCTAATGGAAAACCTTCCAAACTGAGTTGGACTTAGTAGGCAGTAGTGGGAAAAGAGCTATAAAGTATCCCTCAGCAAACAGTTCCAATATAGAATTAAAAGGAGAAATCTGTGTAACTTATGTCTGTTGTTTTAAGCGACACTCATACACAGAAACAGCTTAAGTTTTTTTTAAAGTTGTTAGTGTAATTCTTCAGATGGGTAGTACCTTCTTAAACAAGGCTGTAAAGGTATAAAGGCTAGACTGAGGAACAACTATGACTTATTCCAGCTGAACACTTATCTACAATGCAACACGATGTTTGGAGCATGCCTAAATGATTTTTTTTATAAATTATAAATGAGTAATTAGAAATAATTAATGTTAGCCATTTTTCTGTTCCAACTCTTGCAAAGACCTATTAAGTAGTCAGCAATAGTGAAGCAAAAATCATCCTGTCCCATGGTATGCACAAAAAATATTCCATGATTTTTGCGTTCTGTTAGTATTTCAGTGGGAAGTTCACCTCAATTTCAAAACCTGAACCTCTACCTACACACAACCTTTTCAAACACATCCTCAAAACCTAAAAGCAAGGGATTAAAAACTCTTCTGTCACAACTATGAATTATTCATTACATAGATACACAGATTATAGAGGTATTTATGTTTTACTCAGGCTTACTTGACATAAATTCAGACCTCGAACAGTGTGTGTTTTTCCTCTCGTGTACCTGGCAGAGAACAAGAGCTCTACTGCATCAGACCTGTGTCACTGCATTCAGCATCATTTCCATCTTTAGCTTTGATGATTCACTTTCACAAAGAACTTCTGTACTTCCCCTTCCTGTAGTGTTTTCTTTTTTTTACCTTTTAGAGACAGTTTTGGAAAGGGGGTGAGGGGTGTTTTAGATTAAATAATGCAATTCTCCACAAAGCAGAGAGTTTCATATAGATATTTACTCAGAATATGACAGAAACATGACTTTTAGTATACGTTTAAGAAAACAGACACATTCATCACATATTTTATAAACACTCAGTGCAGCCTATTGAAAAGAAATAAAAAAATCAAGTTTGTCTTATAAAATACACAATCAAGTATATCAACACAAATCATACACTGCTTTTGATTTTTTTTTAAAAAAATGACAAGCAGGAAAAAATATGAATATCAGTGCTCACATAAATTTATTTGGATTTTCAATTGTGAAATTGTTTTCATTTTGTATAAGAGAGACTCTTTGCAAAATGTGTTTTTTACTGCAGGGGTTCCCAATTTGGTGTCTTCATCACCCCCTAGGTCTTCAAAATCTGTTTTAACAATATGTTTTTTTAAAAAAAAAATAAAAAAAAAAGAAAGACACATATCTTTGTAAAAAATGATTCAATTCAATTCGTAGTCCACACCTTAAATGCATTAAATCAGTTTTGGTCCATTTCCAGTGTGGTTTCATGAGGTCAATGAGTGAGTAGAGATACAGTCATGGAAAAGTTTATATCTGATAACCTTGATATTTATTGCCCCATTTCATTATTAAAATATGTGTTAAAGTCTGAGAAACACCACAGTTCAGGTGGTTTGTCCATACTTTTTTTTTTTTAATTTTTAAAAGAATAAAAAGTAAGGCTATTTATTGGTAATTACCTTACCTTGGTTTGTTTTTTATGTAAGGACAGGTCTCAGCCAGAATTCATCATTTATAGAGTAAACATAGCTAATGAAAGCATAAAATCAAGCATGGAGGGGGTCCATAGCTGCTTGGTAGTTACATGAAGGAGGTCCTGAAGGAAAATAGTTGGGAACCACTGCTGGACTGTCTGCTTTGCTGTGTTGATTCAGTTAAAAGACTGCACCTTTGTACATTTGCACAGGGGGCAATGTGTGTTTGAGGTTCTGATAAATATAGTTGCGTATCTGTAACACCTTTATTTGAATGTGTTTGTTGTAGGCTGGCTGTACTGCAGAGCATCACTGCAGTAGTGACTTCAGAAACCTTACAATGACCGTGGGTGCTCTCTAGTGCTAATCCCTGGTACTACATACTTTTCTGAACTGCAGAAAACACATAAGGTGCAGATATTGTTATGCTGCATCATTGTATTATTCTGAAGCCCATATTTCAAAGGCTGCATTTTAAATGATTCCCCCATAAAAAAAAGTAGGACAAAAAAAAAAAACAACAACAATTTTTTCTACCTGAGAACTCCAATAAATGAACATACATAGTCAGTTTATCATTCTACAAAGATGTGGGCACCACCACATTTCCTTTTACAAATATGAGAGCTAAAGTCTGTTACATTCATTTGTCATACTCATACTTGTGCTTCAGAAAAACATCTAAACATCTCCATGCGCCTAGAAACCAGGAAGAGAAACTTTCAGCATCATTTTGTCCCCAGTAAGGGCTTACATTATCTACATTATTTTATATTGGCAGTCAAGTGCCCCATACCCAGGCTTGTAACAATAATAAAAACTTTATCTGAAGATAAAAGCTACATCTGGTCTGCATACTGTGGAACTCTAATCTGAATTCTTTGATGGTGTCGGGGAGTCCTGCCAAGTTACAACTTCAGCTAAAAACTAAGTATCTGATTCCAAGTCAGAGGCCTCAGCCTCATCTGCAGGTACAGTCATACTGGGATAAGGCCTTGGCTGGTCTAAGTTAACGTAAGTCACCTTCAGATTAATGTAGTGCTCTCCTTCCAGACATGACAGAATGTGATCAACTTCAGTAACCAAGCTGTGGAAGTTGGGTCTGCAGTCAGGCTCTGGGTTCCAACATGCCAGCATGACTGAATAGCTGTGGAATGAATGATTAATGAAAAAGTGCATAAATCATTGTAAACTGACAACGCATTAGGACATTACATCAGTTAGCGGTTACTGTGTTTGCTTTAAGGCGTAAATGAATAAAGTCTAGAAACTTGAAGAATGTTCACAGTGAGTGTGACACAACCTTTCAATAATTTTTGATACTAATAACATGTTATGATGCTTACAGGGTATCTGGGCAATACTGTGGCTGAGGAAGTCGACGTCCCTTTAACAAATAGTGTGTGATGTCATAAGGATCCACGTGTGGATATGGGCTTGCACCTCTGGTTAAAAGCTCCCATAATAAGATGCCATATGACCACTGAAAAATAAATATTCAGTGTATCATACATGCAAATGAAAGTAACAGGCATAAAGATGATTCTGTATATCGAGCAGACTCACCACATCAGACTTGGTTGTGAACTTGTGTGTTTGCAGGCTTTCAATGGCCATCCACTTTACAGGAAGCTTTGCCCTTTTGTGATTTTGAACACTGTAGTACTCCTTATCATAGACGTCTCTAGCCATGCCAAAATCAGCCACCTTTACCGTGAAGGTTTCATCCAACCTGTAAAGAGGAAATACCTAAGCACTCATGTAATCTTCAAACAGCAGTTTTTCATATTGTGCATTTCTAAATCTGAGGTCTTATACTTTTTTTTTTTTTTTTTTTTTTAGAGATCCTGAGAACCCCTTCTGAGCAGATACACAGAGACACCATATACCGGTATATAATGTATAAAAGCATATAGATCATGAACAAACTAAAAGAATGCACCATAATATTAAATGTCTTTTTAAAAACATCTAACATTTATTTTCCTTTTACTGAGTAATCTTGTCTTCATTGCCACGCTTTATACTTTTTTTTTTTTTTTCAATTAAAGATTTTATCAAATATATCTGTATGCATACACTGCCAGGCCAAAAGAAAGTTGCTACCTGGATTTGACTAAGCAAATAGATATTGAACTTCTATTGGATAATTACTGCTTTTCAGCTGGCATGAAGTTATATAACCCTAACCGATTTCATTTCTGAAACAACCATGTCAAAAGACACATCCCACAAATCTTGGAAAAGATGTTCATCTCTTTAAGAAGCATCACTCTGAGAAAGCATCTAAGAAGACTGCAGAAACTGCTAACATTGGGTTAAGAACTGCCTAACACTGAAAGGATGGCGGGGAGCCGTAATGTTCCAGGAAGAAGTGTGGTCAGAAAAACATAATAAATGACGGTGAGTGGAAATCACTTAAACATTAGGTGAAATCAGACTAAAAGAAAAAAAACACCAGTAGAACTCAAGGCTACATTTAATAGCTAATCTAAGAACATTTTCATATGAATAGTGTGAATGGAACTGAAGGGACTGGAACTGAACAACTGTGTAGAAAAGCACGTATAAGCATCAGTTTGCTGGGATACATAAAGTTTGAACTCTGAAACAATGGAAGAAGGTTGTGTTGTCTGATGAGTTCAGAAGTGATGCAGCCATCATGCAAGAATGTGACCTAATGTAACACCATACTGCATGTTGGGATGGGATAGGCCTTACTGTGAGCAACACTCCATGCCTGCTATGACTTGTTACATTTTGTCTGGTCAAAAGGTATATCATATTGATCAAATGTGACGCACAAGAGAGGAGATGGGGATGGTGATGATGCAGAAAATGGACTTTACCTGGAGAAATAGAAATACAACGCATAGAAACTCTGATAAATAACATAAATCCTGAATCCATCTATGAAGCTCTTCTGCTTTTAAAGCCACAGTTGGGAAACAGATCTTATAATTAATAAACGAGTCTCATAAAGCCATTTGGTAGAATCTGGCTGCCAATTATGACAATACAGCAATTAAAACATTTCTAATAACATACAACTATGCAGTTATACTATCAGTTTTACCAGTCATTATAATGATTGAAAATTTGTCATCATTTTGGACATTTCTACGTGATTCACAAAAGACAGTTCAACATTTGAATATTTCACCAGAAATGATCTGAGATGTGGCTTAACAGGTGAAACTTACAGGGGATGCCAAATTACACTGTGCTTAAGGATGGTATATAGAATCCTGGTTTGTGGAAGACAGACAGCACAAGTAGCATCCCAACAATGAACAATGAGCCTGCTATTACCCTTTATTTAACAAGGTGTGATGTCAGCAGCTTTATTCTTATTAGGCATTGTCATAAACACACAGGAACCAGAAATAGCATAAAAACAAGCAAACATATAAACTAAACAGTACATCAGAACTGTGAAACTCAAGTCCCACAATGGCGGCAGCCCTGCAGGTTTTCAATATCTCCTTGCAACAACACACCTGACTCAAATTAACAAGTCGTTGTGCAGAACTTCATTGGCTGTTGGATCAATTTAATTTGGGTCAGGTGTGTTTAAAAAGGTACACACTGAAAACCTGTAGGGCTGTGGCTCTCGTGGGCCTGAGTTGAATAGCCCTGTATAGTACGTGATTCACACTTACATGCAGTTGCGTGCTGCCAAGTCTCTGTGAACAAACTTCTTGCGGGCCAAGTACTCCATACCTTTGGCAACCTGAAGCCCAAATCCAATCAGGTCTTTCACAGTTGGGTTCTGTGATGGACAAATAAATTCTTAACATGAGTGATTAAATATAGGAAAATGTTTTGTAAAAAGTAGAAGTTCTGGCCAAACTCACTGGGCAAATATTTACAGTAATCCTAACCATTCATTTAGAAAATGTCATTGCTTCGATTTACCCTTTGCTCGGATCGGATGAAATGTCGCACATCTCCATGCTGCATAAAGGGCAGAACCACCAGGGGGAGCCCCTCTTTGGGTAGCATGATACCCAGTAAAGACAGTATATTGGGGTGATGAAAGCCTTTCATGATGATACCTTCTCTGAGGAACTGGTCCACTTCACCTAAATCTGTGATCCCTGTTAATAAAATGTATCCTTTTGATAAAACATGTCTATTAAATGTTGCGTAGTCTTATCTTTTGTTGAACAAATTTACTTACTGTTCAATGATTTAACAGCACAATGGGTCTCCTGCTTATTGTTATCTATGAGGTATCCATGATAAACTTTCCCAAAGTGGCCTGGGTGAAAAGAAAGAGTGACTGAATGGGAATGCATTTAAATTCATTTATATCACGATTATTATAATTATGTATTAATTTATTTTTTAAAAATGGAGACTTTACCTTTTCCAACAATCTGACTTGTCTCAATTCGGAGCCTATCTGCAGGAATGAGCACATCTTTGACTTCTTCAAGCAGATCAGAACTCAAGCTAACCATTGAGATACTGTCGTGTGGCATTAAAGGAACAGCCAGATGATCATAGCTGGCAGAGTACAATAAACCTTGGAAGGCCATTCCTCCTGAACCAGACATCTGACTGGACAGATCTACGAATGAGAAAATGCAGTTTAAACTCAGATGTGCACTATAATAGTTAAAACCATAATATTTTTCTATTCATTACAATTTTTTGAATGATTAATCTTTCAATTTCTTTCCATGTTTAAACTGAAAAGTGTTATGCTGACACACCTGAAATATTGGAAATATTTGACCACACAGTTTTATCACAGAAAGGTTAACCCCTTCCCTGTATTTATTTCTGAGAATGCTGTCCTGGGATGCTTGTTCTTTCATTATATTTTAATGATTATATTTTACCTTATTCGCTCAAAATAATCCATCTAACAGGGCATTTTGACCAAAGAAGAACCAGTGCAGGTTCTAGAGTCAGTGCTTAGTGTTTTAGCACTGGTGCTTGCAAAGAACCAGTTTTAGTTTTGACCGAAAGAGTCTGGTTGGTGCTGCGTTTTTGGTGCGCGTCATCTAAAACGTATTGGATACGCCCCTTTGAAGAGGGAGAAAGTCGTGCTGTGCAGAAAAAGTAAACAATGGAGGAGTGTGTGGTTCCCCTGCAAGCTCTCCTCTTGGTCTTCCAAGTTTGTGTTGGGTATCACAGATGGAGTAGTGATCTCTTAGCGGTTCTCCATCAATGTTTAACAATCACACGCAGAGCACCAATAACGCAGCATGGACCAGACTCTTTCAGTTAAAACCAAAACCGGTTCTTTGCAAGCACTGGAGATGAAACACCTAAGCACCGGCTCTAAAACCAGCGCTGATTCTTCTTTGGTCGAAATGCCCCATGTGTGTGTTGTTAAGTCCCATTACTTGTGATGCAAATCTGACTGTGTGATCTCCACTAGACCATTGGTTGACTGCCTTGGGCAACAACATGAATGTTGTTGCCCGTGACAACCAGGCATCATTTGTTTTTTTAAGCATTACATAATTTTTTGTAGTATCTTTTGCCACCTTTATCCCAGCATTTTCTAATCATCTTGCTTGTGTTAGATTTAACCTCAAATACAGTTATTCTTAGATCATACAATCCAACAATAAACGATTTCTTTTTTTTATTTTTTACTAGATTTAATGAATTTGAAGGTCTCACCTTGTCTGTAGTCACCTGTCGGAGAGTCAATATGGCTGCCTGTGTGCCTACTGCAAAATGCTGTTGATAAACGATTCTCTATGTTGGCTTTTAGGATACACAAAATAAATTAAATAACTGAACAACCAATCAAGGCAATAGTGAAGGCACTATGGCACACTTGATCATTTTAAAAGTAAAGCATTCGCACAGAATATATATCTAGAGACTGTGTTTGAACTTTATTAGTACAATAAATTATTTTAGTTTAATAAAATGTATCAAAAAAAGAAAGAATCCTTCTCACCTCTCTTTTTCTTCTTCAAATGAACCATTGCTATTAATGCAAGACCAGCACCTACAACCAGCGCAGCAATGACTCCCAGAACAATGCCCGCAATCACAGAGGAGTTGTTGCTGTTGTCTAACAATACTGTACCCACATCATTCACTTCTCCATTCACAGACACCTGCAGCAATTAAGCAGATAATAACTCTTGTTAGCACATTCCGGTTCCATTACATACAATTTCACCGCCATTTCCCTCTGGGACTAATAAAGTATTTTTCATTTCTTTAATTTAATTTAGTTAAACTTGCTATTAATTTTGGGTAATTGCTTTGGTGAGGTTAACTTTCTTACCCTGACAGGTAATCCCTTGCTGGGGATAACCAGGCTTTTAGAAATCCTGCAGGTCAGTTCATTTGCCAGAACCTGAACATTGCAAAATTCATTGCCAATGCTCATGGTGATCTTCATGCATGAGCTCACTGCATTCAGATTCTTATGCTGTTTTGGATATGGAATAAATATTTATTATAATTTCATCATTTGGTTTTTGTCAAGAATGATGGGTTAAAAAATGCTCCATTTGTCGATATGCAGAGTATCATTTTTGTAGACATGATAATTCAAACTCTGATACATACATGCAGTGAAACCTCAGTGTCTCCTGGCTTTAGAAGATGAACTTTGTCCTCATTTTCAAAGGGGGTGACACTGCCATCCCGGTGGTAGTTAAAACGCTTTTTCAGAAGTCCACTTTTCCCATCCATGTGAAAAGAAATCTCTCCAACATACTCTCCAAACGTTTCCTCAGGCATTTCCTTTGGAAACGCAGGGGCCCAGCACTCCATATGTGTACTATTCCTTGTGCCATTGCAAACCTCAAGTGGGAAACGCAAAGAAAAAAATTAAAATGAAATAAAGAAAAAAGATTTTATTCAAAATCCCAAAAAGTAAGTACTGATTTCATTTTTAGTTAACTTTAACAGAAAACAAAGTTTAATGACCCAGATAAACATCTGTGTCAAAATTATAAACTGTATCAGCATACAACTTTGTAAAATATTCAAATAGTAAACCTACTTGTTGAAGAGGTGGAATGCGGGAATCTTTGAGGGTGTATTGAACCACTGTTTTATGGGCTGAGTCAAGATTGTGACCCTCTATCACCAGCCTGGAGCCACTGTGAGAGACAGTGATCACGTCGACAATACAATTAATATTATTAGTAAGCAGACATTCTTTGATCTTAAAATTAACACTGAACAAGTCTAATACAAGAACCAAGCCACTACCTCACCTACGGAAACTGCAGAGGGGGTACACTGAGGTTATCACAGGATTTTCCTTGTAGGTGAACTTCCTAGCAGAAGTTACTTGAAGGCCATCAAAAAAGACACTCACAGGTACTTCTCCAAAACTTTCTGCAGCTGCTGTCTGACAGATGATTGAAGAGAAAATTCCTGTTCCTTCAGAAACACTGCAAAGAAAAACAAAAACATGGTAACCAAATGTTCAATACCTTATAACTCAGTTAAAATGAAGTTTGAAGTAATTTAATGAACATTTTCTCAACGCATGTTAGCATTACGAATGAGATGTGACCTGCTCACCTTTGGATTGTGCACTTCTTGTCAGCGAATAAGACTTCTCTTGTTGTCCCAGAATTAAAATAACTGCCTGTTATTGTAACTGCTGTTCCTCCAAACATGGGGCCAAAGTCAGGATATATCTCCGTTATGCGGGGTTCCTAATAAAATAATAGAATTTGCCATCTTATTCCCATGAAAAAATATAGAGTGGGTAAATTAGCTTTTTTTTTTTTTTTTAAAACTATGTTAGAGATAAAATTCTCACCACAAAAGAGAAGCCAGACATCTGAGCTGAGCCTTCAATGGAATATTGACCCTTTGCTTTTCCTTCATGTACTTCCACAGTGATGTTGAGGTTCTGGTTTGGTATCTTCTCATGAATTTTGCACACCAGCCTAGAAATTAACACAAGTAATATTATGCTAACTGATTTTCCAACAAGTCTGTATTGTATCACATATAAATGAACAGCAGCCCTCAATCTTTTCACTCAAACTTGCACCTTGTTTTCCCTTTATCCCACTATGCTAAGCAGTCTCCCAATCACTGTTGTGGAAAAACATCCCCACAAAGCAATGAATGCAAATTCCCATCAGGCTGCCATGTGTCTATAACAGAGGAACTGCTTCTGACTGGCCACTCTACCATTAAAGCTTAATTGGCGGAGTGCTGCACAAATGACTGTTGGTTTTTTTTGTTTTCTTTTTTTTTTTTTTTTTTTAGCCAAACAAACTCTGGATCTCATTCATGGTGACCAATAGCTTATTGGTTACTCCTCTAAGCAAGACTCGTTGCCCTGAAAAGCAGGTTAGATGGGCAACAAGATCTTAAAAAAAAAAAATCTGAGAGTGGTTTTAAGTCATTTTTGCTCTGTCATGGACTGACAGCCTCAAATTTATATATGTAAGTTCCCTGTGTCCCTGAATCGGACCAAGTGGTTAAGAAAATGGATGGATAGGTTTTCAGCCTTTTCCATTTCAGAACAATAAAAGGCTAAATGAGACGAGCTCCTGAGTGCAGAAAGCTTTCTTCGCTCCTGTGTAATTTGACACCACACTGCCCCACTGGGTCTATAGATAGATCTCTCAGTTTTATAGGCTGATTTAGTCTATGTTAATCACCGTTAACTATTAAACTATTATTTAGATAGACAAGTGGGACCTTGTTGGCCCTCTTCATTTTGTATAATAGTTCAAATCAAGCAGCGGTGGACTTCAGTCAATTTGCAGAGACTACTCGAGGACTCGAAACAGGGTCAGCTGAATTCTAGCAGTGGCACACCTACTATAGTGGAGCTGAAAACTTCACCACTTGCATGATACTTTCAAAACACTCAAACAATCTACTTTTGCTTTGTCAATGTAGGTTTGCAATGTAATATGGAGTAAAAAATTTAAAATGGATCAGTTGCTATCTTAGTTTGTCTAGGTTAAAAAGGAGAGACATAGTTGGCATTGAAAAAGCTCCGAGTTTGGATTTGACATACATTGCTAACCCATTAATATTGTTTTTGACATATTCCTCCAGTTCAAGAAGTTCATTTTTAAACATTACTCAGGCTTAAGATGCCTCTTTAAAGGGTGCCTCTTAATGGTTGACATGAACCAGTAACATATACTATCAGTTTACTTATTTGTTTGTGTGAAGCTGCTCACCGATTCCTATTGCTCTTCTCAGGCAAAACAGTGCACAAGGTCGCAGAACCAACTGTGATGATGTGAGTTATGCCATTGATGATGGCCGCTTGAGGATGAGATTGAAACTCTGAACCGCACAGCGTCACCTGTGTTTCCCCACCAGCAGGTACCATTGTGGGGAAAAACTACAGATAAAAGTGTAAACGTGAGGAAACAGCAATCTGCATCTCAGTGCAACAAGGAGAGTCAGTGTCATTTCATGACTTGCTCTGGTTAAAATTCACGCATTGTATGATCAGTTAGACCCATCTACCTCAGTTATGATGGGTGCACAAGTGTTATTGCTCCACTGTGAAGTACACTCATGCTTTCTGGAGCAGCGCCCTGAACACCAACCACAGTTCATAAAGTGTGGAGCCGTCAAACACAGGGAGCATGTCGAGAAATGCGCACACCCTGGTCCTGTGGAAGGTACCCTGAACATCTTGAATAAAAGAAGAGAAAGATCAGAGGTGCGAAAAGAGAAAAACAATACAAGATAACAGTATTGAGCAGAAAGTGTACCTTATTTCCAGCCACAAAGAGAAGTAAGTCGTCTGAATACACAGCTGATGTCCTGGATACTCCAGCCTCTCCCAGTGAATAGTTAGCAAAAAAAAGATGCTTGTGCACTGTGAAAATAGCCTAAACCAATGCAGCAGAGGAAAAACTCAGAAGGATTTCCAAATATGGAGGTAAAAACATGTAACTTCAACTAAAGAAATAAACTTTAATCCTTTTAACGCAGAACATCACACAGCACTCTGACTAATCACACTTTATTACCTGCATCACCCTGCCGTCTGATGTACCAAAATGGCCGAGTGTTTGATCCCCATTTGTGGTGACCAGGACAGATGTGAACAAGACACCTCTCAACTGGCCGTTGAAGAGGTCCACTTTGTAGTGCGGCTTCGACACTAGGGTGGGTTTATGGAGGCATGTGTGATTCCCCCCTGAGCTCTGTACAAGCAAGAGAAGCACAAAAACACACCGTCTGCATGAATTATTCATACACTAAAGATTTTAAATTCAGTCTTAGCTTGTATCTGCCTCTTCCAGATCTAGGCTTCCTCTAAGCAGCTACTAGTAGTCTATACATGCAACAATTTATAAAGATATAGAGAGAGAGAATAAACAGGCCTAAATCAGTCATTTGGAGAGGAAGTGCTCCAGCTTTGCTTGCAGTCACGTTGTAAGCTGTGAGGGAAGGGTCATGAACAGCAGTCATCTCAGCTTTGTTTACATAGCGACTGTTTCTCAGTTCATTTAGCCTGGAAATAAAACTGTACGTTTTGTACACTAAGACTCAAAAATGGTAGATGACAGAGCATGTATCTGGTTGGAGGAGGATGAGTCAGTGAGCGCCTAAATGAAGGGCGATTACTGAAAAAGGACAGGATATGTTAAAGTGGTTGTAAACATTCCACAGCAAAGTGAACTAGCCTGCCCCTGCATGCCCCACTCTGCCTTCACACAGTTACCTGTTCCAGTTTTTACAAACAGCTGGTGTAACTAGTTTGTACTGAGTGTGTGAAACATTTTTTTCCCCCAGGTTTTTACTCCTTGTCATGACCACACTGTTAGAAAGAAGGGCAGACTCCAACACCTACATACATATATTTTTGCTATTTTTTGTAACAATATCCACTGTATCAAAGTAAAGACTTTTTCTGTTAGTCTTATTTCTTCTTCTTTCATATTTGTTGCTTTATACTTCATATTTCATGTGGTCATGTGTTTATACTGCTTTCTTACCACTGGTGCCTAACAAAAACTTCAACCACAATAAAGTAACTCATGTTTTCAATAAGAAATCCAATTTCCTGATGATCAAACTCTATAAGCCCCCCAGTGTCCTTTGAAATTCTACCTTTTATCAACGGGATGTGTAACTTTTCCCTCATTTCTGTAGGTGAACACATGTCTGGGAGAGCTCAAAGGACAGATTGAACTCCATAAAAGGGAAAGACCACACCTATTTTTGTGAAGGACTGCGGCCCAGTTCAAGGGATGTTAGTGGTGTTTCTTCTACTTCAACTAAAGTAGGGTTACAGAAAAGATAAGCAACACTTGTATTATCTAAAATTACTGTTGGATCAAGGCATTTTGGCTTGTGTTGATTAACCTAGATGTAGGCCACAAGCCAAACAATCTGGTCTATGTTCTTTATCGGACACGTCTTAATCTAAAAGACCTCTTTCCTCTGATGGCTTCGTGTTTATGCTACCATTTTACAGAGACAGACTGAAACTTACAGCTGATAAAGACAATAAACCATGTAGTAACACACAGGTAACGCTAATGACTCATCCATCCCACCCTTTTCTCTGAACTTGCGCTTCCTCTTTTACAAGCACTTTTCACTATTCTTAAAATATAACAGCGCTGTTAAATATTTCAGACTTCAAGATCTTCTTTATGAAATTAGAGTAGTTTCTCTTGGGATACATGACCCTTTATTACTGAAAACAGTTGCAAGCTGCATGCTCCATTGCTTGGAATACAGATGATTTATTTACTTCCTGTCTGGGTGCAGGGTGACCTGTGTGCTGTTCTGATGACACTGAATACAAGAGTTACTCACTTCATGTGGGCAGCTCTCACATGGCTGGTAGTGGCAGAGGCCTCTGGATAGCTGCTCTGTAGCAGACTTGCAGCAGTCTTCCACGCCCTTGTCAATCGCCTGATTGATGTGACTCAAACTGAAGGCACAAAAAGCTGAGTTTTTCAGAGGTTTGCCATTTACATTGACCTCTGCGAACACTCCATAGAGAATGTCTTCTTTCTCGTTCACCCACAGCTCTTTGGCCAGGTCCTTCCCTGCTTTCCCAAAATATGCTGCCTGCAGCCCGTTGTATACAGTGTTCCTTAAGACCTCATCGCGCTTTCTCCTCCGCTTTGGTGTGTACCAGCACTCCAACACCACTTCTCTATACTTCCACACTTCCGTTGTCAAAATAGGCAGTCGTCCCAGACGGGTCTGAAAGGCTGAATTGTTGTTAGAAGGGTTTTCCCTTTGCAGGGATAGAAAATACACATAATCCTTGGTGGAAAAACTGTATATATAGTTGATACTGTAGGAGTCGCGTAGATTGGGAAGCACTGTCAAGCCATCCATGACCATATGAAAGCCGTCTTCAGTCGCAAGTGGCCTCATGACAGATAACGACCTCCTTGGATATTTTTGTGTCACTTTCTCATTGATAGACGTTGCCACAAAGAACAAGGACGTCCTTCCCTGCTCAACAATGGTGACTTTGGTGCCCAAGGGGCTGGCAAGACAGTCAGGACACTGGTTCGGAGAGTTGTCCTCTCTTCTGTATAAACATTTAGGCTCAGGTGGTGCAGTAGTGTCAATGAAGTAACAGACGCCATACCACGTGCTTCCACAAATGTACAAGTACGGCAATATGATTCCAGCTGGATCCAAAACCAGAACCTCGTTGTCAGTGTCCACTGGATCCTCAGGATCAGTTTCTATGTCACACACCTGACAGGTTTGACAGTCAGGACTTCCCAATGGCCCAGTTTTCAACTCCCATACTTTTCCCATAGAATCATTAACTGCCACTATTGCATTCTGGTATCCAACATACACCTCATTAAAGTCCCGGTTCACCACAATGTTCTGTATTGGTTTGTCTGTTTGGACGTAGGGGAGGAAATATCCCACACTGAAATCCGGCAAGTGAGACGTAGAGGGACATGCATGCTGTCCAGAGGCTAATTGTGTTTGTATCCATATGTATACTGTCAGCAAGGCAGTCAGAGCGACCATCTCCACGTCACAGCCCAATGTGATTTAATGCTACCTACAAGATACTTTCCTCAAAGAGAACATTCTGGAGAAGCAGGAGAGGGTCTGTGAGAGAAAACAGAGAAGGAATGTTGAGATTGTTGAGATAGCAGTCTGCAACACTGACTATAATATTTAACAGTGATTCACTGCTTCTTAAGAGGAGAGCTGAGGAACTTTTTTTTTTTTTTTTTTTAAAAAAAAGGAAAATTAATGGCCATTTTTCCTTTTTTCTTCTTCTTTTTAAAGGAACAAAAACAAATACTTAACAAATACTTCTCCTTACAGCTAAAAGAAAATTAAGACATTAACAAAATTGTAAATAAACTGGAAATGATCATTACAACCTCGTGACTGAAGCCAATGTGTCGTTCATAATTCATAAAACTGTTTCTGAACATGAAACCGGTATAAAGCTAATGACATTAATTACAAGGATTTTAATCAGGATAAATCTTATTACAGTATTCGACCAAAACAAAAAAAAAAAGAACTTACCGCGCTTTTAAAAAAAAAAAAGAAAGAAATGTCGCTGAAATTTGTCCTCAAGAGTTCAACTCGTTTCCCGACAAAAAAAATTCAGACGAGACAGTAGAGCTCAACTCAGTGCACGTATTCACCTGAGACCGTCGCCGTCTCACACCTTACTGGTTGTGAAAAACATTCATGAAGACGCAGCCTGAAGCGGAAGTAAGACGTTTCACTGTCTCTTTCAAACTAAAGTAGCTACTAAAGTGGTGAAATATTATTATTATTATTATTATTATTATTATTATTATTATTATTATTATTATTATTATTATTATTATTAATAGCAGTAGTACTAATACTAATAATAGTATTAGTACTATTATCATTATTTAGTTTACACAAGAACATTTTACAAAATGAATGAAAAAATTTTTAAACCCATAAAAATTACTTGTCATGTCATAAATTAGCTTAGAATAAATGAGCTGGCAGTTAATATGACAATTTCTTAATTTATTCAATTAGTTGGTAAGTAAGCACAGAGTTAAATATTTAAGATATTAAAACAAAACTGTGTTTGTTTTATTTTTGCTATTCCCTTCAATTTTCCTAAAAAAAAAAAAAAGTTTAAAAATTAAAAGATTGTTAAGCATCGTCTTGCTTTGTTTTTGTTTTGTTTCTTCCCCCGTGTTTTACATATTATCATTCTTTTATTGATAGTCTAATTATTTCTGGGTTGATATGATGTTACTTTCCATAAAAAATTTTAAATGCTATATTATCAATATTATTAAATTAGTCTCAACATGAAAGTAGTTTCATTAATGTCCATGAAACCAGAAATTCGGAATTAAACTTTAAAGTGACAGACCGGAAGCGCGTTTGTCATTTCGTCCAACGCGACCCAGCTGTTCCCTGTCTGGGTTCTGTCCTGTCAAGCCGCGCCCGCATCGAGGAAGTAAGAAATTATTGCGACACTTAACCACGTCTCAATATCTTATCTTAATATCGTCATCATTTTCTTTTCCATGATATGATATCGCCATCTACAGCACTTTTCCAGGCAGGCGTCGTGCTGCCAAACTAATGGATTAGTTTGTTCCAGCCTGTAAAAAACAAGCTTACGGGATATCTGCCAAAGGAAAAATATTTTCATATTAGAAAAAAAGGTTGTCAAAGCAGCACAAGCTTTGGAGTTATGAAAAGAATGCACTAAATCCCTCAAGGATGGATGAGAGCATGGGAAGCACATGCAGCATTCCAATATAAACTGGAAACAGTGAATTATTCACCCGAGCTACACCCAAACGTCTTTGCATAAAACTGATATAAAACAAATATAAAAGAGAAGAAAAACGTTTGTTTATAACTGGCATCAGTATCCTATCAGAGATGGGTCCATCATGGTAATCAGAGTTGATGTACAAAGACTAAAAGGTATCATGTGGCAATAAAAGCACAAAAGTTAAACATTACTACTGGATCCAAAGTTCAGCAAACATAACCTGAAGGAAATGCACTGCGTGGTGGAAAGATAAGCGCTTAATTAAAAGAATATTGTCATTCCTGACTCATCTCATAACACTGGATGATACTGCAGGTGGCATACTGGCACAAAATCATACATGGCACCAAAAGACTTGCTTTAATTGTACTTCAACAGGGCTATGCTTAAGGGAGCACTAGAGTTTGGACTAACAAAAAGAAGGAAAAAAATCAAGCGACAGGAGGACGCATCACATATAGTCCTCAAATTTGTATCAATGATGTGTAACTTGATAAGAAAATTCATACAGAACCACCTGGACTCATACAAGGAATATTTTGTGCATATAGGAGGATGTTCTCCGGAGAGAGGATAAAATTTCAAAGAAAATTACTCGTTTTAATTTTAAAAGTATTTTACAATAAAAATATTATTTCCCCCCAAGGCTACACTTTGTTTTTAAAGACCATTTGAATGTGTGACAAACTGTTTGCATGCAGTGATTGTAGGCTATATAAGTGGAAAGTAGACATGACTCTCCGTTCTGAAGAGCCAGATCTAATGATATTAGTTCTTCCATACCTCAATAACCTATAAGCACTTCAGCAAGTTTGCAGAAGATGCTCTTTTCCTCCTCAACTGAGGAATGCTCTCCCTGACTATCTGAAGGCTCCACCTGCAAGGTTGGAAAGGTGACTCAAACCCTTCCCCTTAAAAAAAAAAAAAAAAACAAAAAAAAAAAAAAACACTTAAATGGTTATTAAAATGTTTGTTATTGATACCCATTGATGGATGCATTATCATTGCTTTGAACAGATTACAGGTTTGTGTTTTTCTGAGAATATATCAATCATAATGCAATATTTCAGCCATTATGTGGACACTGTGTACGAATTTTCACCTCTGACCTATCCTCATTTCATTCAATAAGTGTGGTGCTTTGTAACGTCAATGCCTTATTATGAGTCATTTCTGATCACTCATACAGAGGCAGTGCTTTCCTCTGGCTGGGTTTTTTTTTTTTTTAACCCCCCTCTTTGTCTTTGCCACAGTAAATGATGAAATACTCACCAGCATGTTAAGCAATACTGGGGTGTTTCACTGTGATGTTTCACAATAATCTCAGAGAAAATGTTAAAAATCCTCTTCAGATATAATAATAAGTTGAGTGCTATGGTTCTTCCAATGAAATGCAGTTCACCTTCTTTTCATCAAAATTGCAAGGTTTTCTTTTTAATGCAAATACATTTCACAGCCTGTCTCTGGCACAAGTTGTCACTTTCTTAAGATATCTCTATACGCTGCATTTAATGAAACTCTGTGTCACAGAATTGTTTGCATTTACATCATAAAGATCAGAACATAAAGCTGAAACATCCTGCAGTTTTCTCTGTTCCATCTAAAACATAACTAGTGGTGAAAATGGTTGGAAGTGCTGAAGCGCCCTCTAGCGGCCAAGATGCAAGCACACAAGTCACAAGGGATGGATCTCTCATAACAACGACCCACTTCTCAGAGAAATATCTGAATCGAAAGCGAAAGATACACAGCTTTCTTCAAATCATTGATTGGAGCTGATGAAGTCTGTCTCTGGTTCGAGCCGTTCAGTTTCTTTTAGGTGTCTTTGAAAGAACCATTTCGTCCCTCAAATCCAGTCGCTGGTCGTTTGAAACAGGAAACTACGGGCGCAACATGGCAGGAACCGGTGAACTTGATGAAGGATTCTACTCCCGGCAGCTGTAAGTTCAGCCTGCACAACCTGAGATGGGCTGGGAGGGGGTTCAGACTGCATCTGGATGCCAGATTCACTTGTTTTTTTTAAACTTTGCACAGGTATGTTCTGGGTCACGATGCGATGCACCGGATGGGGACAGTGAACGTCCTCATAGCAGGAATGAGGGGTCTGGGAGTGGAAATAGCCAAGAACGTGATCTTATCCGGAGTAAAGTCTGTCACTGTGCAGGATGAGGGCCAGGCTGCTTGGTCTGACCTGTCATCACAGGTAAACCAGTGTATAAATAAATAAACGAACAAATATTCACGATGGTGAATAGCAATAGTATAGTAGTAGCAATAGTAGCAACAACCTGTCAAACCTGCTTGCTCTTTGGAGTCTTGATTATGTAGTCAATGAAGTAGTTTGTTTGTTTGTTTGTTTTGTTTTGCCTTCACGTGTGCATTTAAACGTATTGTCCCCTTTAAAGTTATAGTTTGGGCCTTAATGAAATATGCTGTAACTACAAGTTTGGTTGTTGTTTTGTTTTCTTTCTTTCATATTCATTATTACTTGCACTTTGGCCCCACCTATATGTGATGACTAATTTCAAAGCTGATGCTTTCGTTCTTGTTGTGGAACACGGCAACAGATAAAATATTTTAAAAATTCCCCCCAAATATCGAAAACGTGAATGTTTCCTGCTTCCTGACTACAAAGCAAGTTCAATCTACAGATGAAAACTGGGCAGTGGGGGGTGGGGGGGTCAACAGCTCAATTAAATGAGGAAAACATTTGCTTAAGTTTACTTTTTTTTAAAACTTGTTTTATTTCCAAATCAGTTCTATCTGCAGGAGTCACATCTGGGTCAGAACCGAGCCACGTGTTCCCTACCACAGCTGTCTGCCTTAAATCCACATGTGCGTGTGTCAGCTCACACTGGACCACTTGATGAAGACCTGCTCCTTCAATTTCAGGTGTTTTTCCTATTTATTTATTCCTTTAAATAAATTCCTGATGATGAATGGAGACATAGACTTTTTGAAAATGAATAGACAGATAAGTGAAACCAGTGCACAGAGAAACTTTTCCCCATCATGAAATGAAAGTAAAACCATTCTCCCCATGTCAGTGCAGTAAAGTACATTAACACTATACAGTTACAATGAGGAAATATCTTTTCACAAAAGAAGTGTGCGTGTGATTTTCCAGGTGGTGGTCCTCACCGACTCCTCATTAGATGATCAGAAGCGTTTTGGTGAGCTCTGCCATTTACATGGAATACAGTTCATAGTTGCAGACACCAAAGGACTCTGTGGGTAAGTGAATGTAGATAAACTGCCTAAATGAATCCTACTGTGCAAAGAATAAAGGAGTGAAGATGGTGTATTTAATTTTCAGCCAGCTGTTCTGTGACTTTGGTGAGAATTTTGAGGTGTTGGACCGTGATGGAGAGACGCCTGCAACAATCATGATAGAGCGAATCACTAAGGTAATATCTTCCATCATGTTGTGGTCCCAGATGCCCATTTAAAACCATTCTCTCTAAATGCTGTATTGGAGCTAAAGTTGTCTATTTGTTTAAATGTCATTTGCAACAAGATGTTATTGGAATTTAAAATACTAAATGAGAAAAACAGAGTTCACTCGCTAGATATAACAGCAGACTTTCAACATGAATTTATTTTAGGAAAATCCAGGATTGGTTGTGTGCACAGATGACCAGAAACATGGACTTTCAGATGGCTGTAAAGTGAGTTTTTCTGAAGTCCAAGGCATGACAGAGCTCAACAGCATCGGCCCTGTGGAGATCAAAGTCTGCGGTTGGTGTTACTTAACCATGAATACTTTGCTCTGTTATACTTTTCTTTGTCAACTTTTCACACTGTAACACCCATGACCCGCACTCCATCCTGCTCACATGACATTCTTCTTATAATTCCTTCAACCTGTTTGGGAGGTGTAGCGGTAAAGTTTTAGTTCATGATGGGAACTGTTCTTTCACTTACTTTCTGCATGTCTTTTTTCACTTTAATCACCAGGCCAATATTCCTTCACAATCTGTGACACTTCAGCCTTTTCTGAGTATGAACGAGGAGGGGTAGCAACAGAGGTTAAACAGCCGGTCCAGCTTAATTTTGTAAGTGTCAGCTTTTTGTTTTAGCCCTTCTTTTAAAAAAAAAAAAACACACACAAAACAAACAAATCTGTAATACATTACAGAAACCACTCAGCGAGGCTCTACTTGATCATCAGCTGCTGGTGTTTAATGACTTTGGGAAAATGTCTAGACACAACACCTTGCACCTGGCGTTCCAAGCCCTCCATAGCTTTGTAAAGGAGGAGCAGCGGCACCCTCTATCCTGGTCTCAGGTCTGTTAATACACGCCTGATGTGACAAACTAAACATGACATAGTTCACAAGAAAGTTTCAACTCACGTGCTACTTTGGATTAAATCATACAGTCAGATGCCGATTCTCTGGTTGCCATGGTGAGAAAGCTGAATGCAACAGCCCAGCTGGAAGAGCTGGATGAGGATGCAGTGCGGAGACTGTCCTACACAGCGAGGGGGGATTTGGCTCCTATGAACGCTTTCTTTGGAGGTTTGGCTGCTCAGGAAGTTATTAAGGTGAGGTAAAATGTGAAAACTTAAACTTATTAGTTTTTCTTTTGTTTTCTTCTTTATGAGTTCAGTGCATTGCCTCTGCTAATGTACAATTGTTCAACTACCCCACTAGGGGGAGGTAGTGAGTAAGATAACGTACTGCAGCTGCTTCAGTGTAGATAAAGAAGAGAAAGAACGTAGAAGAAAGAAAAGTTCAGCTTTAGAAAAACTGTGGATATCTGCAAACATCAACCAGTCTAAACTGTGGATATCTGCAAACACCAACCAGTCACAACACCAAATGTACCAAAAGCAATGTTTCAACGTACAGTCATGTAAAAAGAAAGAATACCTTCAGCTAATTCTAAGTTTCAGGAAATGACACCAAAAACATTGGTTTCTTATCAGGTCTTTAAAATAAGATGAAAACAATGTGACATGTTATGCAGTGTTGTTATTTATTTAAAGGCACTCGGAAGGAGATAAATAGAAATTAGTCAAACACATAAGTTGCTGGATACCACATTTTTTTTGTTCTACATGACAACTTACAACCTCACACGTACTTATAAGTTTACTTTACTTGTTTTACTTCTTTCTGCTACAAAGTACTGATACTGATCCAAATTTTGATCCAAGTACAAAATAAGGCCAAGTTACTGACTTGTGCTATTCTTTGCAAAAAGTATACTAGAAGTTCATTTTATTAAGTTTGCTTTAGTTTAGCTAGCAAGTATACTACGAACTATGAATCAGTAGTGTACTAAAAAGTAAACAAACTTAATATCTCTTTGGACTACAATAGAACATTTTTAAGTTCATAAAAGTATACCTAAAGTATACTTCAATAAACTAAAACGTAGACTAGAAGCAGCAGTTTATACCCTGTACATGAGCTTGTTGTGTACTGGAAAGTATAAACTTAAAATGACTTTATAAAGAATGCATAAAACCCAAATTACCATACAGCTATTGGAACATCAGTAAAAGATCTGTGGTGGCACATGTTGGTGATCAGATGTCTTGCAGGACAAAATTTGCTTTTTGTGTTGCATTATAAGGGATTTATCAATGAATAATGTCAAATTTGAATTTGAAAATGGTAAATTCCTACATTGCATTCCCACTTAAAGGAAATAAAGATGTAAAATGATTGTTTTGTCATTTGACAATATTCTAAATAGACTTCCTGACAATTTTCCATCTGCAGCATCCACAAAATCCTCATATTTCTTATGCATCAACAAACAGTTGCCAAGGAAATGTGCTGCACATGACAGATATTGTGCAGAAAACTGCAATTTCATAAATTAACCGGAGTGTGATACAAATATTTTTTTCCAAAATAAGATGAAAAATGGCAAGTTAAATGAGGGCTGAGAATACTAGTCAGATAAATGGTGGACTGTCGGGTGAAACTGTCAATCGAAACGAGTTCTGATGAGCCTCTCCCATGCTAACTGGTTTTTAAAGTAAAGGACACATCTCCTCAGCAATTTAGTTCAAGCTGAATGTGCAGCTTATGAGAATAAACTCAGAGTTGCTAGTTTTAAACCTGCCAGTGAGCAGGTTAGTCTCACCAAGTATGTTACCATGGTAACTCCCTCAGAGCTCAGCTAAACTCACACTGTTAAACGGAAAACTTAGATTTTCCTTTAATCTGCATGAAATAACTTGCAGTTTTGAGGGAACTGCAGTAGTACCAGTTGCATAACGGTGCATCATAACAATGCAATCGCTTTATGCATCAGTGGTTTTAGTGTTGTGACTGGTCAGTGTCCCATCAGAAACTTGGCGGCACATTTAGCCAAAACAACAATACAATGTTCATTTGTCCTTTGAAATATTCCTGTAGGCATGTAGTAGGAAATTCACCCCTCTTCAGCAGTGGTTCTACTTTGATGCACTGGAGTGTCTCCCTGAAGAGGAGGGTCAACTGGAGGAGTGCTCATTTTCACCAGTATGTTAAAAGATTCCCTTCATTTCAAGAGAGACTTTACATAAACATACAGTCCATTAAAGTAACTTTCCAGTGTGTTTGTTTGTTTTATTGCTGCTTCTTTTTTTGCTTGTATCTCATAGAGAGGCACAAGGTACGATGCACAGATTGCTGTCTTTGGGTCAGCATTCCAGGAGAGGCTTGGAAAACAGAAGTATTTCCTGGTAAGCGCAGGTTTGAAATATGTCCAACAGAGGGCACCATTTGCATGACATTCAGGAACCCCATCTGTGCTTTTGTTTGATCTTGTCTTGTGTTAATGATGGCACATACAGGAAATGACTGGGACTCAGGTGGGATTTCCTGGCAGGGCTGACCTCTTACTATAGGGGTCATCTAACCATGCCAAGCCCTTCCTCTGTTTCCTGTAGAAGTGTTATTTTTTTACTGTTGTTTACTGACTGCACACTTGTTATGACAAAGACTTGATGAATTTGATTAGTCACATTGTTTGATAAAATATAAAACTATGTGCATTTAGTAGTTGTTCTTATCTTTTTACAAGGTTGGAGCAGGTGCTATTGGCTGTGAGCTTCTTAAAAACTTTGCCCTCATTGGGCTTGGTGCAGGAGAAGAGGGCCACATCACTGTGACGGACATGGACTTCATAGAAAGATCCAACCTGAACCGCCAATTCCTGTTCAGATCTCAGGATATTGGGGTGAGGAACCACACAGGACACCTTATGACAGTCTGTGGAACAGTCAGAGTTGTTGGGATGGCATGAGGTGAAGATTTTGTGACAGCCTGAGGAAGTTTCTGTCAAATTACATGTAACTACCAGGTTACACCACTTGTTTATTTGAAGTGTCTCAGATGGTTCATTTTCTTTTAAATCAACAGCTAAGAGAGCATGAACAACTTATGTTACATGGTTAGCTGCAGCTGGTCGGTATGACGACTCAAATCTTCAGCTATATGATGCCTTCTCTGTTGATAACTGTTTTCTTTTATATAGCTTCATTAAAAAAGTCATTCTACAAATTTAAATATACATATTTTGTTCTTTCCTTACCCTACACTTATGATTTCCCTTTTTTTTTTCCTGATGCACTCACATTCATCATCTCAGACATCATTTGCTCAATTTTTCCATAAATAGAAACCCAAGTCGGAGATTGCAGCCAAGGCCGTCCGTGAGATGAACCCACAGATCAAAATCACTGCTCATCAGAACCGTTTGGATGCTGACAGTGAGGGAGTGTATGACTACAACTTCTTCATGGGTCTCGATGGAGTGGCTGCAGCCCTTGATAATGTGGACGCCAGTGAGGACGCTGGATTTTTCATCACCATTGTGAAATTAGTCCTTCATTTCTAGATAAAAATCAAATTCTTATAGAAAACATTCAAACCTTTTTTATTTTTGTTGCCCAGGGGTTTATCTGGATGGACGCTGTGTTCAACACCAGAAGTCACTGCTGGAGGGAGGAACCTTAGGAAGTAAGGGGCATACTCTGGTGGTAGTGCCTCACCTGACTGAGTCTTATGGTCAGCCTAAATCTCGTTCCACTAATGCCATCCCACTGTGCACTCTCAAGAACTTCCCCCACAGGATTGAGCACACTTTGCAGGTACAAAACCTACCGGTACCGTTAGCTTTGTGTTCATCCTTATGAAAATGGGAAGATTGAAAATATGTGATGCAAATGGTTAAAAAAATTGAACTAATTTTCACACAGAAGGTCCATAAATTTTACTTAGTTTAATTGATTTAATGCTTAAAATGCTATATTTTGAAGAACATTTGGTCCATTGTCAAACAGCAGTACCTAAATGACAACTTCTTCTCAGTATTTTGAGGTAATTTAACAAACATTAACATTAGCCATTCCTTTCTTTAAATATAAGTTTACAACATCATGCTGATCTTAGCTAATTATTTAATACTGATCTGGCAAGAACTTTGATGATTCAGATTGTGTGCTAATTCCTCCGAAAGCCGTCAAATGATACTAAGTGCCGTTACACAAAAACTTACTGGTAACATCACCAGAATTAACCTTCAGTGTATCCGCTTGTCTAACTGGGAGAAAACTATTCATTGCTGCTTAAATTGAGCAAATGTGAATCTGTGGTCATTTCAGACAGAGCAAACAAACAGCTATATATAAAAAAAAAAAAAGCTGCGTTAGATCATAAGAAATATATGAGTGTTTGCTGACACAGAAAGTCTCCATTTTCTATCTTCTCTTTATACTAAGCTAACTTGTCATTTTTTCAGTGGGCCAGAGACCAGTTTGAAGGACTGTTTAAACAAACACCTGAAAATGTGAATCTGTTTTTGAGGTAAGATATGATATCATCCTTCTGTCATCTAACTTCACCACCACAGCTGAAGCTGACGCCAGCAAGGGAGACAATGTTCAGAATATTTTTCATTTTTGCAAGGCATTCCAGCAAACTAATTTAGTAGTTCAAGTTTGTTATTTGGGTTTATTAACAACAGAAACATGTTGTTTGCCTTTAGCAGGAAACCATGAGTGACAACTGTGTAAACAATGTGAGCTGCCAGGTCTGTACCCTGTATATTATGTACTGCAGCTCTGACATGGTCTCAGCTAATTAGGCAGCTTTCTGGTTTAGAAGAATAATATAAATGCTTAAAAATTACAGTGTATTTCCAGAGAATACTTGTTTGTGCTTGTAAGGTTTAGTTTTTTTATAACATTTACCTAATCATAATTTAGTAAATACTCTGTGACAGTTTCTTGAACAAAACAGTAGCAAACTTTAAGCTTCAAGTCTTGAAGCCTTACTAATCCAGCCATGTTTCAAAATGTCCCTCTGTTGGTTTTGGCAAGTTTTAACATGATATCCCATCATTGTAATGTGTCTTTCTAGACAATAAACTGCGATTTAGCCCAGCATGATGTTTGGCCTTTTTTACACCATTCTTTTGGAAATGAAAATAAAGTTTCTGTACTTTTCATGAGGCCAGTCATTTACATGTCCCATTGCAGCAAATTTTAAGTCATGATAAATGAGGTCATGGAAAGGAACAGTCAGATTGTGTTTTGTCCCACCCGTGTAGCTCCCCGCTGAATAACGCCCCAAATGTTCCTGTTTCAACCTGTTTACATGTAACTACATGCAGAGAAGGCAGAATCTGTTTGTTTGTTTGTTTTTTTCCCAAAATGCACAGCAGTGAGCTGGTGCAAGTAAATGGTGTAAGAGTTAGCCATGTCATGTAAGATGGTTTGGAGAAATACCAGCCAGCATGGAACAAGCTATCTAAACACAGACTTCCCCTGTCTGAGAGTCAAAAGCTAAAGGTCAAAGAAATCCCCTCTTGAATCACTGACAAGGGTACTCTCCAACAGGCAAAAAAACTTTTAGTCATTCTTTCCTGTGCTTGTTGCAATAGCAGGATCTTCCTTATTTTTGTTTTCCACGTCAAATGTACCTCACTTAATCTAATTGCAGCCAAACACTGTCGCAAGTCAAAGCTTTAATTCTGGGCATTAGATTCACAATATATACACATATACCTTTGTACCTTTTACTTGGCACTCATTCTTTGCACTGCTGGTATTGTATGCACTGTTGTCATTAAATTAAATTGAAATGAGTTGTGGGTCTGTTTTCTCCAGAGAGCCAGGCTTTGTAGAACGGACCCTAACCAATGGAGACACCGAAGCCCTGGAGATTCTTGAAGGGGTGTGGAGCAGCCTGCAGGGCGTGGAATCCGGAGGAAAACGTCCAAAAAACTGGGAGGACTGCGTCAGCTGGGCACGATGCAAGTGGGAGACGCTCTTTAACAATGATATCTGTCAGCTCCTGCACTGTTTCCCCCCTGGACAGGTAAAAATCACACAAGGATAGAAAAACAAATCCCACTTCAACCAAATATCATTAAAGTGTAATTCACGTTTATGGACACAGAGGGGCGCTGTTGTGTGTTATATAGTTGTATACTCACCAATAAAACGCTGCAGTAAGGTATTAATGCTCAAGAAACATCAGCTGGTGTTGCACCACGCATTATTCATGTTGCTGCATGGAACACTGCAGCATATTTATCCTGATTCAGAGAAAACTATTATTTGTCTGAAAGCTACTGCTGATAAATATCTTTTGAGAGTCTGAGGGTTTGTAATCTATTGAAGCATGTAGACACAGAGTGATGTCACCCTGGAGGGTTTGGGGTGGGGGTGTCATGGATCAGTGTCTACCCAAACAGACCCTCACTAACCCTAGTCCTTTTCTAGCATAGCATTTTATACTATCACTAAATGTCCTGCATGGTTATGAAAATTCCTCTGACTTGTTTTTTTCCCCGTTCACATCTGCATAAATCTTTATAAAATCATGCTGAATTCCTTTTGCAACTCTTTATTTTATGTTTATGAGTTTCATTGTCTTGCCTGAAGAACACAAACCAAAAACCCTGTGACAGTTATTGCGTCAGTTCTCTTTTTTTTTTCTTTCTAACTTCTGTTTGTATCGATACAAGAGGTGAAGTTTCATTGTTCTCTTGGAAACTTGCTTGTGACCACAAACTTTCTGAGGAACTGTGATAGGGCAGCTGACTGCAGTTATCTGTCAAAAGCTAACCTGAAGAAAAAAAAAAAAGAAAAACGGTAACGTGTATCACAGATAAAAACACACACACCTCATGTAACTGCTACTTTGCTGGGTGGCAACCGTCACAGATAAGCAAGTGTGGCGATGCATCAGTTAAAAAAAGGCATTGACAAGTGGGACCAAGTAGTTTAGCCAAAACACACTTAAGTGCACTTTTTTTCTAACTTTGCTTTTATGGTTTTCAGATATTTTTATGTGTAACAGGCATAAAACAGACATATAATCACAGTGACAATAGCGGACAGAAATATTGCAGGAAATTCATATCTACTCATCTAATTGAATTAGTTGTTCAAGCACTAGTTTTGTCATATTTAGACTATTGTTCTGTGATTTGCTCTAGTACAACAAAGCGCAACCTAGATAGGTTGCAGGCAGCTCAGAACAAAGCTGCAAGATTAATTCTGCAATGTCCTTATCGGACTAGTGTTAGTTTAATGAATCATCGTCTGTCATGGTTAAGTGTAGAAAGTAGGATGCAATGTTCACTGATTTAATTTAAAAAGTAGTTATGACCAAAACGCCAGAAATACTGCATAGAAGACTGTTATTTTTCCCAGACATACATGATGACTTTACAAGGCAGATGTCAGTAGGTTGATTTTTTTGGTACCATTATGCAGAACTAATCTAAAACAGAAGACGGTAAATTACGGGGCAATGGTGACATGGAATATGTGACCTAATTTTTTTTAATTTCAGAAAAAAATATGGTGAGGTTTAAAAAAATGCAAAAATGATATTGTTGTGGTCCTTTTGTGTAACATTTATGTTGAGGACAATGGAATACGATAATTTCTTAACATAAAAAGTGGAATGTAAATATAATGCCATGGTGTTGTAATGTTTGAACTTGAGCAAGTGTTTTTGTGTTTGGTGTTTGGGTTGTTGTTCGGTGTTTCTATGTATGTATTTTAAGTTAATTATGTAATAAGGTGTGGAGATCCCAGGAGGAATAGTGGCTGTTCATTGACAGCAGCTACTGGGGCTCTGATAAATAATACAAAACAGGGTCAATACAGGTTTGATATACATTAAGTTATAAATTTGCTTCAGCTGTAAATCAATCCACTGAGATGCAATAGTTTGTACGTGGTATTCAGCAAGGTTCATGGCAACAGAGGGAAGATTTCAGTTCTCAAATTGTTGAGGAATACATCTGCATGGGATCTAACAAACACTCTCTCTACTTTGTATTCATAGACTGTCCAGCATTCCCATTGCATATCTCAGAGAGAAATTCAGACGCTCCATCACATATTACCCCTATAATCTCTCTCCATACACAACTATTTTACTGCATGAGAATTAAAAATTCTGTAAAGGATTCACACTACTAAACAGGAGATTATTTCTTAAATACTGACTAAAATTTCCTGAAAAATCTGCAGCCTTCTATAGAAAGGCTTGCTTACTCCATTTTTCTAAGTCTTTTTATAACTTCATTGTTTTATGTTTTACATATTAAACAAAATAATAGATTGATGAAGAAAAACAACAGACACTATTCATTATCATGTAATAAATCACAAAATGTAAAATCAAAGCCTAAAAACACTATTATATGGTGTTGTCCTGCTTTTTATACCATTAGTCCCTGTCCCATTCTGCACCATTTGCATCTGAAGCCTGATTCTGAAAAGGGCTAAAGATGCTGATGCCTTTTGGCTGCTGTTGAAAGCACCCCTGCAGTGAAAACTGGAAACACCAGAAGGACACTCTTTCTCCATATATGGACCATTTGGCAACATCAAAGTTGTTGCACTCTTTGTTCCTTTATCACACATACAAATTGTGTGGTCAACACGTGGCTGATAACAATACTAGTCTGTTTGTACCCCGGGAAGATTGTCATCCCGCTGGCTCTGAAGGCCTAAGTGAAGATTTATCAGGTTGTTTACTGATACATGTGGCTTGCTGGCTAGTTGTTGGAACTGAGATGTCATTCATGTATTTATGCTACTGAATGACATGTGAATATAAGACATATTACTCAGGTATGGAAGAGAGATCTGACTGTAGTTGTCATGTCCATTATCCTGTGTTTTGACTTTATTTATTTATTTTTTTTATCAAGACATTTAATGAAATAAGATTTGCAATGACTTCCCAGCTGTTGACTATTGTGATAAACGGGTTTTCATTTGCTTCTCCTAAGGTGACCAGTAATGGTCTACCCTTCTGGTCCGGAACCAAAAGATGCCCTCATCCTCTGACCTTTGACCCTAACAATGTGAGTAGTCTCTGGCACCGTGCATCATGCAGTGTCAATACTGGAATACAACCAGTGGATGTGAATGACAGATAAATACTTTAGAAGAATTTAAGATAGCTGCTTACATTCCTTCTTTATCTGGTCAGATAGTGGATCCTCCTCTCTCTGACCATCTAATGATTCTTATCTGCACTGCAGATGGACAGTAAAATACACAAAATGACCTGATCTAAACACACAATTGCATACTCAATGGCCAATGTGCTGACTTGTATTACAGCTAACGTATAATCTGACAATAAAATGGTATCCTGAGAGAAAAGTGAAACAATAGAAATGCAACTAAATGGATATTGATTGTCTATCATGGACTAGCCACCCATGGATTAGTGTTCCCTGCCTGCCACCTAGTACATGCTGGGTATAGGCTCCAGTCTCTGTGACCCTGTATTCGATAAAGTGGGTATAGAATATGGATTGATAGCTAGATAGGTATTGGGTGTTAAATTATATCTCCCTTTCTGTACAACTGCAGGCTGAACTCAGAGCAAAATAGTAAACTGTTGCAGTAAAGTAGTAAAGTAGGATGCTGCTGTACATTAGGCAGTGCTGACCAGCACGTTATACAATATATGCACACGTGTGTGTTGTGTTGGTTGATCCTTATAAATCTTTCTATGTTTTCATACTTAAAATGAATTCATTGTAAGGACTCAATATTGGATTAATTCTGTATCAAAGATATCTTTATTTGGCACATTGAATGTATTTCTGTTATTGTTTGCTTATTTTCATGCTAATATATACAGACTACTTTATTCTTGGTCTTAGGTTATCCATATGGACTATGTGGTGGCAGCAGCTAACCTGTATGGGCACATCTATGGTGTCAAAGGGACAACAGACAGGAACTCTATAAGAGAAATCTTAGCGAGGGTCAAAGTACCATCTTTTACACCTAAGTCATCTGTGAAAATTCACACCACTGACGAGGAGCTAGAGAAGGACAGGAAAAAGGAGAGTGATGACAACGGTGAGTTTGTTAAAGTTGCTTTTATTTTATGTTTCTATCCGTTCATCTCTTCTGACATCTTCACTGTTTTTGCCACAGAAAAAGCCCAACTCGAGGAGTTGAAAGGAAAGTTGTCCTCATTGAGGAGCTCAGCTCAGATGTGCCCCATCGATTTTGAGAAGGTAGGGCAGCAGCACAATGTTGTCTCCAGTGCAAACTGTAAATGCTGCAGATGGTGACAGAGTGGCAACTGAGGCTTAGCAGGGAGCTGTACTTATACGGTTCTTTCAGGATGTGTTTTTTTTTTTTTAATTTAATCTGCATGTTCTCTTTGGCCTGAATCTTTGGCAAACCTCGATGCTTCCTTGAAACAGACCTAGATTGTATTATGTTTCACACATTGGAGCAAATTTTGATACTTTATTAATGCATTTACTGTTTTCAGGAGTTGCACACAGTACAGCTGGATCAGTTAACTTGACTGGTATTCTATGCAAGTTGTTTTTTTGTCTTAAGTGCATCACCCAACATCTACTATGACTTGGTTGAAGTTTTTTAAAAGTCTATTAAAAAGACTCTGAGCTCTGAAGACGATAATAACACCTCCACTGTGCAGCTCTCTTCAGGTGGCTGAGATATAAATAAAATAATTTAATAAAAAAGCACTTTTGGTTGTTTTTAATTATCACTACTCTAAAGGTAATAAGGATTTTGCAAGATAAAAAAATGAATATATATCTAATCATAAACTTGAAAATTTTGCCCAAAATAAAACTTGAAATAGTGATAAAAATCAATTTCTTACTCAACCTTAAATATATATATATATATATATATATATATATATATATATGTATATATATATACATAAGTCACAGATCTAACAGTGGCAAATCTAACAGTGAGTCAGTGGTGACAGTAACGAAGGTGGATGAGGTAAGTTAGGTACATATTAAATGTCATGAATAAAAACCAGATTCCAAACTCTCTTCCCTCATTTTTATCCCTGCGTGCCCTGGTCATGCTGTAGATACATGGAATGTGTGTAGGAGGACTTCAGAGGCATCAGGTTGCCAGCTTGAAGCTTCCTCACAACCCCTGAAGCCATCCCAGGGTGACAATCATCCTTCAAGCTTTTGTAGAGCCACACTAGCAGAGGCATGACCTCACTGGATGTGTCGATCATAAGAGAAATCTGATTTTCTCTGCATTCTGACACGGTGACCACAGTGACACAACTACAAAGCAGGCAAAGCTCAAGGAGGGCATTGCATCATTGGGGACACATTGGCACAAATGATGTGATGTGCTCCCTGTGGTACTGACAGTATCACATACTTGATCCTAAATGGGCCGTTTTAAATCCTCATGAGACGAATTTTAGTCTCTCTTGGTCACAGACTGCATTTGTTTTTGATGAAATGCACACATTATGTGTAAAGTTTGAGATTACTCCTTTATGTTCAGCTTTGAACTGTTAAACATGAACAACAAACATATGTTTACTGTTGCATCTGTTGCAGGATGATGACAGCAACTTCCACATGGACTACATTGTTGCTGCATCTAACCTGCGAGCAGAGATCTATGACATCCCTGCGGCTGATCGCCATCAGGTCAGCATTTTAATTTCTTATTTCCTTATTATTATTTATCTTATTATCATTAAGCATCATACACTTAGTCGAAAAGAAAAAAAGTATTTGAGAACAGCGCAGCATTTACAGGAAAGTCCGACAAATTAAGCTAAATTGAGGGGTGGTACAGGTGAATGGAGGGGGAAAAAAAGTAGAACGACTTCTCTCCTTCCTCTGGGGTCATTTTTTTTAGTTGGTGCTTCACACACCTGCCCCAGAGCCACAGAAACAGCCTCCTCGCCTATTGTTCCTGAAGAAGAACTAATCACAGCACTTTGCCTGTCGCCTGAGAGGTGACACCTGAGCCAGACCTTGTATAAAGCCGCTGCTGCAGAAACACATCGCCAAGACAGATGGAGGCGGGGGGGACCTCTAAGTGACAGGAGACAAAGGAGAGCTGGCCCTGTGTAATCAGAGAGACATTTTCCACATGTTGCATCTCGTTGGGGAATAATTTCAATCTGAGTCACCAGTTAACCCCATACACAAAATGTTATTTAACAAGCACATCACATCACACACAATAAAAGCAAATCTGTTGTGCTGAACAACCACACCGTGGTGTGATGGTTAGTGCCACAGCCGGACAGCAAGAAGGTCACTGGTTCGAGCCCTTGTTGGGGGGAGGTTTGAGTGGACTCCCCATGTTTGTGTGGCTTCTCTCTGGGAACTCTGACTTCGTCCCACTGTCCATGGTTGCTTAATTTGTTTCTCTAAACTTTCCTGAGGACTGAATGTAAACTCCATCTGTGTTGTACCCTGCCTCTCACCTGCTAATTGCTGTGATAGGCTCCAGCTTCCCCCGTCCCTGAATTTGACTAAGTGGTACAAAAATGAATAAATAATGTTAAATATGTATGTTTAAAACACACTCATCCTTATAACAGGAGTATTTACTGGTGTTTAAGGAAATTGATTTTCAAGTCTGCTAAACATGACCTGCATTAATGTTTAAAAGTGAACGTCCCATTATCTCCTTTTCAGAGTAAGCGCATCGCTGGAAGGATTATCCCCGCCATAGCCACCACAACAGCCGCAGTGGCGGGTCTGATGTGCCTGGAGCTGTTTAAACTCATTCAGAGTCACAAGAAGATCAGCTCCTACCGCACAGCTTACCTCAACCTGGCTGTACAGTACTTTGTCCTGTCCCAGCCAAGCCGTCCTCAGGACTTTGAGGTGAGTAGTGGCTTTTTACAAGCGTAGCTGGTCTCAGTTAGTGACTGTGGGGGGTTCATGGATGGAGATCTATATAGAATTCATTCTCATATGGCCTGAGTGAAGCACTTTATAAAGTCGGACAGACCCATGGTGTATACACATTCATAATTCAAACCTGTGTACCTTGAGGATAAATCTGTTGACTGTTGTAAATTTATGTCTTCCCTTCTTTGGGTGGAGAGCATTAAGTCATGAATGAGTGCTCTCATGATAAGAGCCCACTACTGTCAGTCTCTTGCCTGTAAGCCTGGTCTTTTAGCTGGCTCAGTATAATCCTTAGGATATTTCAGTGCATGAAAGGCCCAAACAGAGCCAGACTTGCCTCTGTGTTTGGACAAATTAAGTGAGTTTAAGGCGTCTGTAAATCAACAAAAGAAGAAAAGATCTTATTCTTTTAAAGACAGTCATCTTAAGGTCAAATATACCATAACGTTTAATGTTATAACAAGTTTTTTAAAGAGATTCAGTAAATAAATACTAAATTACTGTCGATAAGACTTAAATATTGGTCATCATTCAGATCCCTACAGTTACTTTTGCAGCCATTGTTACGGTTCCTGCTGATTGTTTCTGTAACTAACCTTTGAGGGAAACTGGATATGTAGCGCCCAACTCTCCAGCTTTCCCTCTTGGGGCACTGAACCTCTGACAGGCAAAGGTCACTGGGTGTCAACAAGTGGGGTCACTGTGTCGTAACTTGATGGTGCAGTGACAAGGGTTCTGAGACAGTATAGATTTGGTTTCATCTTTGGTTACGGGGAAAAATTTAGCCTCTGCAGAAACTGCAGCCATGAATGCACAGACAGCTTTGCCCTCCTCCTTAAATGCAAAAACACACAAGTCTTATGACAACTCTTGTCTGTTAATATTTTCATGTTTCTACAAACCCCCATTATTTCCTTCTGGAAAAAAATCATTACATTATTTCGATGTTAATGAGCACAACCTATAAACTCAAATATTCATGCTTGCTTCAACTACAGTATGCACTGTGAGCAGGAGCACATTTGACTCACAGCAGTAGTGTGTTCAGCTCTAACTGTTTCACAATGGTTTAATTTCCATGCGCAAATTAAAATACAGACAAATATCATAATAACTAATTTGGATGAAATTCCAATCAAGCTCTCTTAATTGTTTGGCTGCTCTGTGTGTCAGTATAGCGTGATCATTCCAGTCCAACACGGCAGTGAGGTGAGATGTGTCACACACTTAAACATTCAATTTATCTAATCCACCTTGTATTTTAGACTCGGTGGACATTAAGTGGACCTCTCGGGCCATTTAAGAGTATTTTTAAAGTCACTCCCACTGGCTCCAAGGCATGTCAGTCAAACCAATCCCCTCCTCAAACACAAATGTTTGAGGATCGACATACATAATGATAAAATTATAGCAAATGGCACTATAATGAATGTCTTATGGTAAAAATGAACCAATCTGAGGTTTATTGTCAGAAATAGATTCTATTGCAGTCTATTAGTATAAGAAGACCTTTAGGGTGCATGCTAACTCTGTGGCGCTGGACCTTTAGGCACCCACCTTTAAATAGTCTATGGGTGGATCTGACTGAAAACTGTCAAAAAATAGATGCCTATAGGTATCCTACCTTTAAAGATACTCTATGTGGACTCTGTACGAGTACATTTTATTGTCCAATTTAGTGTAAATGAACCTATTGCTCAGAAATTAAACATCATTCTTGATTAAATTGTCAGTTAATCCCAATTAACCTGTTAGGAGAACCTCATCTAGGTCACAAATCCAACAAGAAGTAGGTTCAGTTTGCAGTAAGATAATTTTTTTTTTTTTTTACAATCTATGCTGCCGCATCGCTAGAGCTTTTTAATGAACACACTTTCCAGACTGTAATGTATTCACGTTAAAAATCCTAACTACCAACATATCAGCACGGGTTTTAAACTCGTATGTCCACTGTTGTACAACACATTTCCATAATATGCAGTGTACATGCTGTCACATTCCAATCACGGGCCAAAGTCTGGCTTTTGAGGCTTCCTGGCTGATATGTATTGATATTTAAAATCTAAACCCTTGTCTGTTCCAATAATCTGAACACCGTGTGTGTCTGACTTTTGGTCTAGACGTTATGTCACCAGTTTCAGAGATAACTTAATGTTTACACTTCTAAATCCTTTAAGCATTTTTTTTAGCTCTGTAATGTAGACGTTACTACTAATCAATGATGTGCTAAAATATAAACTACAAGTATGAAATATTTGAAAACCCAGAAAAAAGCCAGAAGGTGAAAAAGAATGCCCCGTCTTGAAGACTCATATCTATCTAGACTAAGTTTAGAGGGGGTTTCAGCTGGCGGCTTTGGAAGCAACTGCAGACGTGCAGCTGTTAAATATCACTGATCAGACATGCAATATCAAGAGCTCAGCTTACTTTCGTCTTCCCCACTCATGAGATCAGTCTCAGTTCATTAATATCAAGTATCAACACTCAGCTCTCACTGGTTATACTGGTGGCCCACCCAGTTTTGCCCAACATGAAGTGTACCACATCAAAGTGCCAGATATTTTCCAGTCACCACTGTGTAACCTGGGCTCTCAAAGGAAAAAAAAACTAAAGAAAGAAAAATGTTTGGAACTGCTGTGATGTAAGGCTTTGGAAATTTGATTATTTCTATTGTTACGTGTTCTTATTCCTCTATCTCCATGTAATGTAGTTCACTTAAAAACTCGTTCTTTCACCGTCTTTATAACATCCATAATTAGATTTTTTTTTTTTTTTTCTTTTAAGCAGCTGTTTCCCAAAATAGAAAGTTCTCCATGCTGTCCATCTGTTTCTCTCCACTGTATCATGGTAAAACATTTGTAAACAAACACAAGGTTGGCCTTGCCTGCTCAATACACTGCAATGGGGTACACAGTTTTCTTTCTTGTATTCTTTTTCTTTCCCTGTTAAAGGAACCAAGACCTGAACTCTAATTAGAAATTCTTGAGTTCAGAGAGAAGAAATCCTTTTGAAAACATGGGCATGAAATATGAACCCGGGTGTTAGCAGGAGAACTTTTTTGGCTCAAACGTCATTGTAAAAGCTGAAGCCTTTTGTGCCATATCTCTACTGTTTATTGTGTTGAGAACTGTTTTAAAAAAATGAAACATTCGTTCATTATACATATGTTCAACATACATATGAAACATTTAAAACTTGAGCAGAACGGATAGAATAAGTTTCTATCAAAAGTTTCCCAAATCCTGATTTTTACATGAATAAAACATTAGATACTGTATAATCACTGCCTTACTCATTAAGACCTCCCTGCACTACAGTGTTTGTTGAGCGTTAAACATGGACATGACATTCTTAAGTTATTTTTTAAAAGAGGCTCCGTGTAAGAATTGAAGTCTCAATCAGACTAAGCAGAGTTGCTGATTCTGCTGGTTTTCATAGGCTGCTCTGGAAAATTTCAGAATAAACCCATGAATGCATGAAGCAGTTAACTGTCCAAAGTTTTGACAGCTAGCTAGTCTGCGTGCTGATAGTGTTTGCAGGATTTTATTGCGCTCAGCTAGGCTGAATGTCGCCACCCACATGTCTGTGGAATACCTACATATGCTTGTTGTATACAAACTCTGAAACACTTGTGAATCATTTGAGAGCCTTATTCACCATTTTCAGAGTGCAGTAAGCAAAACAAAGATTTCATTTTTGGGGATGGAAAATCATTCAGAGCCATTGCACAAACACTGGCCATAGTCAGTGCAACTATCTGGAATGTCCTGAAGAAGAAAGAAACCATTGGTGTGCTACAAAACAGACAGATGTGGAGACTGAGGAAAATGTGAGCTGTTGGTGACAGAAACATTGTGAGACCTTTTAAATAAAAACTTTGGAAAAGCTCTGGTGTAACCTCATGAACAATAGTACAGAGGTTACACCAGAAGATGCTAACCACTCATGAGCCAGAAGAACAGGAAAGTCACAATGGAATTTGCCATAAAGTACAGGGACAAGCATTTAGCATTCTGGGAAATGTTTTATGGACTTATGAGGTGAAGATAAACCTTTAACAAATGCTTAAGTTTGGAGAGAAAAGATCTGCTTATGATCCTAACCATACAAGTTCATCTGTGAAACACATGGAAACTTTGCATGGATTCTTCTGGGATGGCATCATTAATCTTTATTGATGATGTTACACATAATGTCTAGAGAAGTCTTGAAAGTCCTACCAATTTAAGAAAAATGCAGCCAAACGGACTGGAAGATCCATCATGATGCAGAAGGATAATGACCCCGAACACGTAGTCAAATCAACACAGGAGTTCATCAGGAGCAAAAAGTGGAAGCATTTAGTCTGCAGCAAATCGCATAAAGCATGGGTTTTACCTGCTGAAGAAGAGGCTGGAGGGATTAGCTCTCCAAAACAAACAACAGCTGAAAGAGACTGCAGTGAAAGCCTGGAAAAGCATCTCAAAAAAAGAATGCAAAAAATTGCTGATGTCACTGAGCCAAAGGCTGAAATCATGCACTGCTAACAAAGGCTTTGCAACTAGATATTAAGTTTTCATTACAGCACAGTAAAACAGAAGCATTTTGTTGTGTTTTGGCCTCTTGTTTACATGGTTTGAGAGTTTTGGGTGGAAAAGAGCCACAAAGATTTGACAACTGTTTCCAGACTAAAATATTCTTGCAACATCCTGTCTGTGTAAACTAGACTTAGAATCTTTTGGCGATGGTGACGTCTTCTACATCATCTTGCACTGGCACACTCAGACCCCTGTTTAACCCTCAGAAACAGTGTGCAAATGTTTGTGCAGATGCATGTTTTTTGCACTAGAGGCCTGGCATATGCACTGCATTGTTTCTGGTCATATTTGCGGTTTCCCCTGCGCGGATATGATTGTGATTCCTCTGTTGTGTAAATGCTTTTTTCCCCTTCAAATACACAGTGGAAAACGTTTTGCGTGGAAACGTGGTGGAAACAGAGCCTTGCTTCCAAACTGGTTTAAATCTCTGTTCCAATACTTTTGCTTACCTAAGAATTTTGTGTCTTACAAATAATTCTGTCTCCGAATTTGTGCATCAGATACAGCTGTAAACACCTGGAAATGAAAGCTGAAATGTTTAGCTTCTGTCTCATATTCATGTTTTGATGTCAAACGCAAATGTTTCCAGTCTACAGCAAAAAAGAAGAAATTGTTATAATACTTTTGGAGGGGAGTGTATTTAAAAGTAGAAACCTATTAAGTATGGTGTGGATTCTGAAAGCCATGTTACTGGAAAAAACAAAACCCCACAAGACATTAAAGGATATTTCAAGAGCAGAAAAGATTGAGTGCTGCACTCCTGCAGCAGTAACTGAGCTGCAGCTTCACTAAAATGCAGAAACATCACCTGAGGCCAGAAGAAATGAAGACTTCTGTCAGCTGGGTATTAAATTAGTCAAGCTTCCATCCCTGCATCAGCTTGCCTAAACGCTGTGCAACTGTTTTACTTTTTTTGCAATGAGTCTGGTGTTGTGTGTTGGTTGTGTGCCACAGAATACTCCCTTTTTCATGCATGTACACACACTTTCTGCACCACCTCCGTGCCCTTTCATGCTCCCTTGGTGCCCCTCTTCCCCAGCTTACTCTCTCACTCTCTAATTGCATTAGCAGTGTTGGAAGCAATGCTGTTGATCTGGGGAAAGTCACTTGTAGGTCAGTGTGCACACTGCTTCTTTGTTAATTGCCTGCATAAAAGACTGCTATTTCCTGCCTTCACAGGAAGCAGTGTATTGAAACCAGATTTCCAAGAGAGCGCCATGTGATGTTGGACACAAGGATAAGGCAGGGATTGTAGGTTTTTTTTTACTTTAGTCTTTTTTAAATTCATTTTCTTTCAATGCTCGTTTCCTTTATGTGTATTTATAAAAATGGGAAGAAACTATGGTGTGTTTAGATTTGCAGGTAATATCTTGTTGTGCATGTGTACATCGAATACGAGCATCAGTTAGTTTATGAGGTGGGTATTTGGATAATTGCAGGTTGCACATCTGTCTTACAAATAACAGGGAATGGCTTAAGGAGAGAAGGAGAACAACAAAAGGAGAGGGTGACGTGGTTAAATCTATAGGCTTGCCTGGTCTGTGCCAGTAAAGAAACGGGGTGAATATGATCCAAGGCCCACTGGATTCCCAGAGGTGTACTGAGTGCATTGTTCTGTTTGAAACTCAAGACCAAGACATGAATAATGTTTTACGGGATAATGAGTAATCTGTGATCAGTGTGTATGGCTTGTGCCTTCTGTTGTTGGCCACGCTTTATTTGTTGGTATTGTCGGCTGCCCTCATGCTGTTAAGTCAAATGTTGTTTTACACTCCATTGTTGTGTAACTGATGGTCCTCGGCTTTCCTTTTGTGTCATCAATAGCAATATTATGTCTGTAGACAGACTGTTTATTTGTTTGCCACCAGACAGGATACTACTAACCTATATATGCTTATCCGACTGGAGGTGTTTGGTTCAGTCACTCTTTCAAATCATCCCTTGATTTTTATCTCCTCTCCTCATACATATTTAATCCAGTTGCATGAGACACGCAGCAGAGTGACTTTTAGCCCTATACTTTTTTAGCTGCCCTTCAGCTGGATCACAGTGTAAACCAGTCTATATGTATTTAAATGACTTCAGACTTAAATAATCTGAATTTAAAGTATTCCCCATCTTGTTTAAATTGAAGATTACATGGAAAATTCATGTAAACGTGGCCACTCATGTCTTTGCATCACTTATTGTTTGTCACATTATTTGCCAAGCTTCTCATATAATCTGTCATTATCCCTGTTGAAAGCTCAGCGAAGCATGAATGGTGGCAGGAGACTGGTTTCATGGTCATTAGCTGCATTGCTGTATTTATGCCGTCTAACTTTTTGAAGAGATTTTGCTGTTCTGGGCAATGCATCTCATCTTTCTGTTTTTGTAGTTGATGTTTGCTTCTCTGTACCTTCTTTCTTGCATCAAAGTTCATTAGTGTTAAAAAAAACAAAAACTGATCATACTGATGGAATAACATTGTCACTGCCACAGGTGAGCTGTGAGCATCGCTAAAAAACGTTAATTCTTAGGTAGGGACACTTAAACTATATGAGAAAAGTTGCACATTTCCAATTTAACTTTGATATCCTGTAATTACTCCAAACAAGCATAATATATTAGCATGTTGTTGTCACTTTTTACTCAGGACTAAACATTCAAATTTACGGCCTCATAACATGGAAACTATGTAGCTGTCAACACCATTTGGATAGAGTCAACATAGCCAGGCTGTGTGTAGAGTGTGGAGGGATATGGCAGGCCAGTATGCAAGAATGCTAAGACGTATCAAGATATGTAAATGGGCAGGGAGGCTTTCAATCTACCCAAAGCAAAATGGAAATCTTAAATATTTGAAAATCCCAGCTACTTTGCCTTCCACTCTGCTTTTCCTCATTTGGAAGTTGCAGCTGGAAAATTTTGCCATGCTTCAAAAACTAAATACTCTTTTTGAAGTGGAGTTATGTGAAGTTCTTTGATTAGTCACCTGCAGTTAACAGCAAACAGGCATGTTCAGTTTGGGGATTATGACAGATTTCATAGGAGTTTTAAGTAAACACTGTACACCGGACTTCTATACAATATTACTTTTGCCTTTCAAAGTTGTTCCCTTTGCTACTATTACCTCAACCAAAGAACACCTGTGTTACTACATGTCCCTACAAGTTGCCTGCTCAGTTCATCCTGTCTGGTTCAGCTAAGATACTACCACTTTAGTGCCATGCAAAATCATTTTCATTTCCCTTTATTGAGCAATATATGCTTTAAATTCACATTGCGAGCCACATGACAGTTTCATATGTCCTAGCCTTGGATTATTTCCAAAATCAAAACAGCTTGTAGCTCATTAGTCACTGACTAGAACTGGACATCATATTGACCTACCTGTCAATAACTGGTTCTGCTGGCTAACACATGGAAAAATTGCAAATTCCACATACCATCACATCAAGTTCCTAAAGAGGTTGACCCTTGATTACTAATGATCAGATCAATGCTGCAAATTAAAAGGATGCACTGATTTAGAGCTCAGAGCTGTAAATCGTTGTTGCATACAGAAAGCTTTGTCCCATTTGAGTATTATAAAACAAAAATAAATGCTACATGCACTGAAAATCTTTCTAAAAGTTGGAATATCTTAAGTAGGAAATGGATGCTCAAGTAATATTTCTAAATATGAATGAAACATCTATGGTTTTTTTAATCAGCACCGGAAAAATGTTGTGAAAAAGTTGAATCCTTTATGAAACCTAAAATCTACAAGATGTCCTCCAAAGATCTGGGAATCAACATGTAAACAGTTTGGGATACTATCAATAAGTCCTTCAGGCATAAAACTTAAAAAATATTGTCCTGAAGGAGAAATGCAGAAACAGAGGTCTGTAGAGGATGGTGCTTATTGTGAAAATCAGTTTACCACTGCATTTTTACCACTCCTATTGAGAAAATGATGTTACCGCGTGTCTAGTAGACAGAAGGACTGACGCAGAGCCTGAACATATTTGTGTTCCAGCCATAAATCTATACTCTACGCTGCATGTATAAATAAATCTTGTGTATGTTAATATTTAATTACAATCATATTTCAAAGGGCTGATATAAAAAAAAAAAAAAAAAGCTGATTAATCTCAATTAGATATAAATGAGAAGGCATCAGTATAACGTTTATTTTAATGTATAGCTTTTTAACTGAGAACATTTGCCCTCTGACTCTGCAGGCTCGTTCATATCACCGGCCCATTTGTCAGGGTTTTATTGACTCAGTGCTTCTGCCCGAGGTCATTTTCAGTCAGGTGGAGTGCTGTTATCTTCTCATTTGAAAGACAATCACATTGAGATGCTGTTTGCTGTTTTACACGTCAATGAAAGCCTTTCAGAAGCAACTGGCTGCTTTTAGCCTGTGTGTTAAAGTCTGCGCTCTCCTGACAAGTGTCTGTGTACTTCTGAGCTGCCACTCCTGCTCCTCCTCCACCCTGCGACAGCACACAAGTTACCTTTCAAGGCATGCTCTTCATTTTACCACTGATTATCTTGAGTCTGTCGCATGCACTTTGTAAGAACACTGATACCCTTTAAAGTTTTAGGGATTTTTTTTTATGGATTGCAGAGGACTGAGTAACAGTTGGAGGTCTCAGCCATCTGGTTCTTCATGGCAGTCCAAAGAGATTGGTGATCAATAGTGATCAAGTAGCAGCTGACACTGCCAAGTGAACAAAAGGCACATTTTACATGACTATGCTGATGTCCCATTGTCAGAGAGAAAGGGCTCAACAGGAAAACATAAACAGCTGTGTTGCTGAAGATGTAGGTAAACTCCTGCTAAATCTATATCAAAACATTTTTTTTTTTTCATATTTCTACAAGATTTGATTATTTGGTCTTCATGATTTTGCTTCTCTTAAAAAAAAGCACTATTGCTGATACAACTGATTTATAATGAGTCAAGAAAATATTCTGTATCAATATTTTTTTCATTTGTATGTATATTTTTTGTAGTAAATTAGTGGTTTTTTTTTTTGTTTTAGTTTCAATGATGATGGTTAAAAATAGATTATTAGAAGAAAACCAGATCTGCAGCTTAGAGCTTGAGGTAGCTTCTGCTGACGTTATGGCAGTGCCGCTTTGAAGCATCACTGGCTCTGTGCTGTTGATGTGACGCATGTACTGGATGGTGAAGTCAAAACAAAAAAAGAGGAAATTGATTAGACACTTTTACTTCAGTTAGATGAAGTGATTGTGTAAAACCTGCAAAAATTCATGTCATTATCATTTGCGTTGTTCTGCACAAATGCATGTACATGTCAGTATGCAGTTCTACTCCACATTTGCTGAATGCCTCAACCAAACAGACTTTAGTGGGATACTGTAATATAACAAATGGTGAGCATGTGGTGCCTGCAGTTGCCTGTTTGCACTCCTTTGAGATACACCCTAATGGAATGTAGTGCTTGCACTTAGTGTGCTTAGTTTTCAGTGTTTTTAGTTGTTAGGAATCAAAGCTGCATAGCTAGTAGTTGCATATTTCAGGGAAGGGGTATGAAAGACTTTAAAGTAGTGCTAATGAACTTTTTTTTTTCTAATACTTGACCACATGAACTGCTCTCTTTTTCAGGAGTTATTACTTCAGTATGCCTGCAACACTGTTGGTGTATACATGCCTTTTCTTCATTTCTAAAACAAATGCAGTAGTCAGCCACAATAATCTGTGGCTTGATTTTCTGGCTCATTTGACTACTTATCTGTGACATAAGGTCTTAAGCTTCCACAATGTCTGCAGAATGAAAAGGTAAGAGAGACTTAAAGAGATTAAGATAAAAATATGATCTAAAGCGACCACACAGATCCTCCATATGCCTCTTCTTAAACTCACTTTGAAGCCCTCCAGATGAAAATAGTTGCCTTTGATGAAACAGGCCTCTAGCAAACCGCGGGTTGTAAAAACGTTTCCACTGCTGGAATTCTGGCTAGATAATGAAGCTGAGATGGAAACATGCCTCTGCAAAGACATCTTTTTTTTAATAGTAGACTGGAACTATCAGCTTCCTGTTTTAAAAACTCCTCTATTGTTTTAAAAGGCACGTTTAAAATACACACTTTGAACAGAGCATTAAAACTTCATTTCCTTTGCAATGATCCATGCAAAGTGACCACTTAGTATTGTTTTATTGCACTTGTTTTCTTCCTCTTTTTGCTGCCTGTTGTCAAGTTCATTTGCTGAACTTACTCTGGCTGCATTGCCTTTCCCATTCTCACATTTATATCTGCAGCACATGGATCTATTTTTGGACTTATACCAATCAGTTGTTCATGTTATCATATGCACCAGGTCATATTTTGTGTTTGCCATTGAGAAGCTTCTAATGTCCTAAGATCCAAACACAATTTAGCAATGCTGTATTCTGTTAGCCTTTCCAACCTTTTAATTGGATAATTAAATTATTCATTTTTATTGAGAAACTGTTGGATCCAGACTGACAGTAAATTTACATTCTCAGCTGAGTTGTCCTGGCTATGTAGGTGGCCCACCTTCGTTCTCCAACTATATAAGTACAGGGTGGTAATGATGTCTAATGGTGAGCCTCAATGGACTGTTCAAGATTTTTTGTGTTGCATCAAAATTTCTGTTTGCAAACATTGTTTGTGCGAGTATAGCTGAAATCACTGTACAGGCATTGTCTTGAAGTCACTTACATAATGTATTTGTGAGATTAAATACCTTTATAAGTGGATTGCAATGATAATTGTTCATGTGCTGCTTTTTAGTCAGCTTTAGATTTTTTTAAGGAAACAAACAGATGAGTGAACGAGAGCAGCTTTATTGGAAATTTGGCTGCATTTCAGAAGCACTGCTGAACTTTGGCTACATGTCTCAAAAGTTAGTCCGATGTGGACTCTTGTCTTCTCTCTTGCTCTTTCACTTTCGCTCTTTATTTTCCCATTCTTTCTTTGATATTGTCCTTTTGCATTCAGTAGATAAATCAACCGTGGTGCACATTCAATATGGCCAACCTGTAAGGATGCAGTTGTGGGAGTGTAATGCGGTGCGTAAAATGAACCTGATGCAGCAAAAGTTGTGAAGTTCAGTTTTTCAGCCACTGGATACTGTTGGGCAATGATGGCTCCAGGAATGTACAGAATAAATGTCAGTGTGCTTTTAAATGAGTCAGAAATGCCCAGTTTTGGGGTCAGAGTTACACAGGGATTTTTACACTTCACACTTTTGCTTTACTGTTTATAAAAAAGATTCATGTGCATAAATATAGAGGTTTTGGAGCTTGTGCAGCTAGGCCCATTTGGGTTTGTTAAGCATACATGCAGGGGTTATTTGACCTCCAAAAACATTTTGTGGGTGTGTTTATCTTGTTTTGAGAGCTTCAGTTTTGCAAGACTTTGTTCAGACTAAGATGTCTACATTCCTTTTAAATATCCAGTTTTGTGCAGACTAACATAATTCATAATTTTTTTCTCGAATGACACGCTTCAGGCCTTTTCAGAGTTTGATGAGTCATGATGGAAATAACATTTTGACTTCCAGCTGGATTTCATTTTTACTTTTCGATCCTATAACTTTGATGGTGAACAACAAGAAATACAAAATAAAAGAAAAAGCACAAATTTGTATTCCTTTTTTATATGTTTCATTTTTACAGTTCAAACTACAAAAAAAGATAACCACAATGGTTCTGTGTGCATTTCGTAGGACATGTTGCTTATTTTAAGACTCAAATTAAGTATTTTCAGTATGAGACGTGAGGCGTAGGCGTTCTGTCAACAAGCGGGATCTGTCTGCTCTTTTGGCTGGTCCCTTTCGGCTATAGAGGAACTTTATATAAAAAAAAATGTCACTGAGCGAGAAACAATTTATGATTCGTATTGTTTAGTGAGGTTCACGATGTAGTTTTTAATCATGGTAAAACATGGAAATGATAAATATCTTGAACTTTAATCAACTGTTACATGAAATGGATGTGTCTAAATTGTGCTTAAAGTAGGCTACACATTTAATCATTACTAAGGATAGTTTACATTTAGCTGTCCGAGATTATCAGCTGAAATATTACATTAGTGTTAAAATGAGAAGCAGTTAAAATGTCATTGTTTTCCATTATTGGGTTGGAAAGAGCAACTGTGTCATATTTCAGAGGACGTTCAAAGCTTTGTTTTTGTTGTACAGATCACAGTGCATATGTGACATTTGGCCATTTTCCAACATAAGAAGTAAGTAGTGGGGAGTGGTGCGGCATAAATGAGGACTTGTTTCATCCACATACTCCGAAGCCAAACACAATGCAGCTCAACCTCCCAGGATCACAACTGGCAGCTTTGCATTTTGTTCAAAGAGAAGGTTTAGATTGTGATAAGCTGTGCATTTTCAGCCCACACATCTGTTTCATCATTAGGATCCTTCTATTCAACATTACACAAAAGTTTTATAACTTTTTGATCTTCATTTCTAGACACACTGGAGACCTATTTTTAATGATTTTTATCTTAAGGCCATTAAAAAAATTCTGCCTGCCTTCTGCAAGTTGGACACTCCAAGGGCAAAGTTGGCCAGACAGATGTGATCCGTCACCAGTCAACACTTGTAGGGATTTGTCCATTTGTGCTGTTCCCTGTGTATCAGATGAGATGTCTTAAATGATATACTGTGTAACACCAGAAAAACCTTTACAATATTTAAATAAAGTGAATTGAGTGATGATATCTTTCACCAGTAATACAGCTCTTCACTTTGATCAAACTTGGTTACGATTGGGGGATCCACCCAAAGTGTAGCTGGTTCATTAAATCAACTATATTAAAACATCCACAGATCAAAGATTGACTAAATGTTATGTTCTGCAGATAACTGTGTGAACTATTAATATATCTGCATTTTGTTTTTTTCTATTTTAGCCATCTGGTTCAAAGTAGCCCTAAGGAGGAAAACAGCTTTCTGTTTCACATTTCTTGTCATCTCCCAGGGACAACTGTTTTGTTGGGACATTTTTGTTTTTATTGTGGCAGTACCATAAAAAAGCGAGTGCAGTTGTGCTTGTGGGAGACCAATTGTAATTACTTCCAGCAGCAGTCTGGTTCCAGCATTCTTTGTGATTTTATGTTTTTTCTTCCCCTTCTATGCTGTGAAAAGTTTACATCACTGCGTATACACACTGACATATTGGTTGATGTGCTTCAGGTTCCTGTGCGACAAGAGAGAGGAAGGGAGGATTGGGTGTAAAAAATAGCTTGCGCGCCTGCTTTGTATTGTGTAAAATCAGCATCTACACAAAAGCCCTCTCTGGCATGGGAGCACTTCAGAATTAGGTCTGTTTTGCTGATCTAAATCGATGTTGGATTTGCAGGAGTGTTTAAAAGAATTTTGTGCATTATTTTTTAAATATAGCTCTGTTTCCCAGTTAGTTTTTAGGTTCCTCAAACGCTCTGTGAACAGATCCAAAAAAGCGGACAGACCAGTGTTATTCTGTGCATTTTGCAAACAAAATGTTCTTTGTCTGAAAACTGGGACAAAGCATAGATACTCAGTTAAACTTTGGAAGAATAAAGCTTCAAGTTTGTCTCCACATCCCCAAACCCCATAAGTGGTGAGAGTTGTTCGTGCTGGTCGAAAAGTTCCCCTTGGCTGCTGGAGCAGAGATAATTGGACCCAGGTTCAGCCGGGGTTTTGGTATTCACAACTCCAGCCAAGTTTTGGTCTTCTCAGCTCCTCTTGCCAGACAGTGCCTGTGTGTGAGCAGTCGTCTGACCAGGCGACATATTTTGACTTATTTTCTGCATGTCAGAAATCCTGACCCATTTCAGTCAGCTGATGTTTTTTACATATGTGGCTCATATAGCTCTTACATATGTGGAATTTGATGTATAGAGTAAGCACAGTGTTTATGTTTACAGGGGTTACAGTCATCTATCTGGGTTTGTATTGTGTTTTGTGTGAAGGTCAAAAATTGATCCTTGAGAAAACTGTTGGATCTCGTGTCTGAAAATGTAGTCTTATGAGACATCTGTCATATGAAGGCAGCACTCCACAGTGATGGTCGTGGTAGAGGAATATGAGTTATTTCAAATTTGAGCATCCGATCAGTGCCTTTTTTAGCTTCATTTCTAGTCTTTGGTACAAAAGATGCTGATATACCAAATTCACTTAAGCTGTTTAATGGAAATTGTCCATTTTGTTATAATATGGGCTTTAAACCAGCAACTTGTTGCAGCCTGACAAACCTGTTCATGTTTTCATATTCTTTTTTACTTGTATAAATTTTTCGTTGACAACAAAGTTTACACAAAAAATCTGTTCTGTTTAACATTTAAAATTGTGTTTTGTTTTTTTTTATTAGAGATGGACAAGAAAGGTCACACCAAGTTGCATACTGGGACAGCAGTGATATCTTGTAAGCCAATGGTGTCCCCCTCCAGTCTTCAGGGGCCATAATATTGCAGGTTTTCATTGTATCCCTGCTCCAACATATCTGACTCAAATTAATCAGTCATTGCACAAAACATCATTGGCTGTTGGATCCATTTAACACAAGCCAGGTGTGTTGGAGCAGAAATACATTGAGAACCTGCAGGACAGCGGCCCTAGAGAACCAACTTTGGACTTTGGACTGTTCCAAGCAATTCTCTTCCATTATGAACATTTTGTCCTAGTTGGATTAAGATTTTCTTGGTCTCATCGAGAGGAGAATGGAACAGATGGAAAAAGAAACTGATACAGAGACTGATAGGATGAACCTTACTTGGAGTACCTGAATCACATTGTTGAATAGGTGGTCTGCAAATTAACAGCCTGACGTTGTGCCATAATCAGATTCCCTGCTAAATATTAAGGTATTTTCTCTGTAGATTATATTAAAATCAACAAAATACCAATAGTACCATTATACATTCAGAAATGTGTACCTTTTTTTTTCATGGAATCATATTTAATACCAACTGAGAGACTTAGCATGATTAGTAATAAAGATTTGTTTTAACATTTAATATTAGAACTCATAGAGGTTGATTACTTAGTAGGAGAGAAGAAACAATGGTTATAATTCAGCCCCTGTGCATGCAAAAGACAACCTTGGAGGAGGCAAGAATTTAATATAGTTTCTAGACAAATTAATGTATGATGTCAGCTTTACATTCCCGATACAAAAAGTGAGAAATTGAGGATGAAAAGGGCCTCTTAGTTTGGATTTCAGCTATTTAAAGTACAATCTCTCAAATTGTCAAGGAAGACTTATCTGTTGTTGTTCCACCAACTAGAGCAACATATCTACATTCCTATAGATAGTTTCTTTTTCTGTGTGTTTGTTTTTATAGTAAACAACATTCTTTAGCTTTCCTCAGATTGTTGTCTTTCCCAAAATGGCCGTGTGGATTTTACTGCCAAAAAATAACACTAAATCTCTGAGAAGTCTCAAAGATAGAACTGAGGAAAACAGTCGCTCTGTCACACTTGAGGAAGCACCATCTTGACCTTATTGTGGCTTTTCCGACTTTGCTGATTGTTCCTAGCTGGTTTAGAATAAAACTGCGACAAATGAAGTATCTGATTACAGCAATCCAAGGCTTCGACTATGCAGTCAGACTTTTCCAGACAAGCAGTACCTTGTCTGTCATCTTCGTCTGTGTGTGTGAAGCAGTGAGATGTGTAACTATGTAATGTGTCTATCGACAGGTTGCAGGAAAGAAATACACCCTGTGGGATGACTTCCTTGTTGAGGGCAGAGGCAGCAATCAGCAGGAAATGACCTTGGGAGATCTGCTGCAGCATATCAAGGTACAGCACGCAAACACACACTTTGCCCACACACACTACTGAGTATTATTTGTGTTTTTTCTTTTATTATGTCTTCCTTAAACCTGCTCACCTTCCTCCAGTGCACACAGTGAGACCATGTCTATTGTTTTAAAGTTATTGACCACTTCACACCTACCTTGTGTAACTTCTGGATTTTCTTCTTTTTCTACATTTTCTACATTGTGGTAAAAAAAAAAAAAAAAACTAAGCAAAAGGATAAAAAACTGTTATATTACAACAATTTCTTTGGTTAAGAATGGGTATAAACTAGTAAAGGATTCAACAATCATTTGAAACAATACCTTAACTTCCATTTCTTTGATAACAAGAATGTTTACTTTAAATGAAAGACTTGTCTTAAGTTGTGCACTTTAATCTTCTAAATATGATTACATAGCTTTGTTTTATGCATTTATTTAGGCCCGAGCACCGAAGGCGGTGCGAAGGCCGATTAAAATTCAAGCTTTTTTTATTTTTATTTTTATTTCTCATTAAACCAACCTTACGATTTAAAAAAAGGGGCATGCATTGGTTATAGGCTCCCTTGACATTCTTGTGTTTTAGGTTTTATTAGGCATAGTTTGTCCATATTGTCACCAATGTTGTCTGAGAAAAGCAGCAGCTGATGAATTCCACACTACTTCAATCACTATTTATATGCCATATTGTCTGGGAGCCGGTTAAGAGGAAAATTTCCTTCTTGTGCTTTTTTCACATGTTGACACAGTTTCACAATCTACATAAAACGTTCACAACATGACTGGTGAAAATGGCAAAGTATACAGTACCAAAAGCAATCTTGGCAAAAAGTCAAAGTCAGTCTTAGCCTCTTGGGGCTTGGCGGCCACATACGTGCACAGCACTTTTCATCGATCACTTTTAACATCAGCTCCTATGTTCACAAGTCCACGTATGTGGACATCATTTTTCTCTAAAAGTACATAACATCAAAACATGACCCTTTCATTTTATTCTAATTGGGTTCAACCAAGCCAAAAAATAACACTGCTTTTTAAACTGGTGTACATTTTATTTACCATTCAAACTTAAATTTGCATAATTACTCTTAACTAGTAAAGCATATTATTACTGTACCAGGGCCGGTACCACAAATAGCCTGGGCACTAACACCAGCATAAACAGGAAACATTGCTCAGACAACCACTCATCAAACTGCTGCATAACAAGCCACAGGCATATTACTGATACCTCATTTTGCCTCATTAGTCTCATTCTCATAAGTCATGGAATTAAACTGGACTTGGCTGATGAGACACCACACCACAAATATGAACGTTGAAAGCAGCCAGCAAGCAAATGGTTGACAGGTCAAAATCATATCAGAATTCCTCTTTCAGAAAGTCTTAATAAACCCCCCCGAGCTTCACTGTTACTCTGTTTTGCAGAAGCATAATCATAAGTTCTTCTTGTTTGCAATAAAGTTAACAATTAGGAGTTAGAATTCTTCATTTCTAAAAAATATTTTGTGGTGTTTGAAATGCTTTTTAAAAGACTGAAATATCCCATTTTAATTTGCATTTACATACTTCTTTGTACTGATTAGGAGACTTTTTGTAACAAAACTGCCCTCAATTCTTCTTGGGAGTGATTTAATAAGATTCATCCTTTCTTATGGAAGTTCTCTATATCAATTTTGATAGAACTTCTTAACCTGCCACAACATTTATTAGGTCTCTTCAGAAATTCTTACCTGGGTTAAGATCTGGTTGTGGTTTCACGTTTTCTTTTAAGTCGTGTGTTTTCTTTATGATTAGTTAATTGTTTTGATGTAAACCTTTGCTCTAGTCTGAAAATGTGGACACTGTGGAAGGAAGTTTCTGTCATTTTTACTCTTCTGCATGCATCCATTTATGTGTCTTTGGTATCCCAATCCCTGTTACAGAAAAAGATCCTTACAGCATGATGCTGCCATGACCGTGTTTGGCTGTTGGGATGGTATTGATATAAATAACAAATCAATTCATTTCAGCTTTATTTGTATATCGCCATTTAACAGCAATGTCATCTCAGGGCACTTTACAGACACGTCCATTTGGGCCAATTATAACAGATTAGATTTCTATAACGCCTTTTAAAGTTGCCCAAAGCATTTAACAATGATTGTATTATTAATTTACGCTCCATTCAGACTTGATGGTGGTAAACTGCTTGTGTAGCCACAGCTGCCTTGGGGCAGGATGACGGAAACATGATGCTTAATACCTGAAGAGTTCCACAAACTCTGTTGGAAAGTGTGGGCAAACAGTTCACTCACTGTCTCCTCTCCTGGTTTTTCTTGCCTCAAGCAGAAATTTTCCTTTAATTATGTTGGTTGGGATCAAAACGTCAAGAAAATTGGCATGTCTTACTGTTGCTCCTTATTTTACTTGTATAGACTTCACAACTACCTGAACTCCTGATGTTGTTTGAGGTCAGACAGATCATCTTTAGCTCTTTAAAAAAAAAAAAAAAAGAGAGAGAAATAAAGTTTTTCTTCTTCTACTTAAGTTAATGCTATACTGCTAAATACACAGAATTCTTTATTTGTCTTTGTGCAGGAGAAGTGTGACTTAAAAGTCTGCAGTCTTTTCTATGGATCTGCCATCCTCTACAATGGACATGAAGACAGGCTGCAGAAAAGGTATGGCCAGTTAAAACTATGTTTCACATGGCCATGTTCCACAGCGGTCAGCCACAGTAGTTTTGTGCGCTCCTTTGTTTGTTTAGAGAGTAATGGCAGGATGAGGTGCTTCCTTCAAGCCTATGTGCTGTTAACACCCTTGCACACACACTCCACTGAACACAGATGATTGAGACACCTCCTCAGGTTTCCTTCAGTTTGCTGAAGACAAGAGTTAAAGAGTTAAATTAGTGTGAACTTTTGCATTTTGGAGGCCATGTTGTTCAGACTTGTATTAGTTCAGCACACTTTTGACAAGCCTCGAGGTGTTTGAAATCAATCAGATGTTTCAAGCTGTGAGATCTCCTTATCAGCTAATGGACTGAATCACAGATGAATGTTGACCCTGCAGGGTTTGTTTCAATTCTCTAAAGACAGGATAAATCATTCCATCATTAGAAAATTTTCATGTCATAATTCACAGGGTTAAAAGAGAATTTGAATAATACTTACTCATAGCTCAAAGCTGTTTGGACTTGGGAAAAAAATGTGCATTAATTTATAGTTTTGACAGCCAAGTCTCAGGGGAGCTGGTGTTGTGATTAGATTAAGCTGCAGGGGAGACGGGCAGAGTGCTGGCCATGTGGACTGCAGACTCTACATGACAAATGCACACTCCAGTAGTTGCTTCCTGTGGAGTCTCCCTGCTCCATGTTTCCTGTGTTGGGCCGTTGAAAAAGGAACAAAGAACAACACAACTGAAAGCTAACAGACAAAGCTTTACTATAGAGGAAAATTTGTGTTTTTCTGTATTTCATTTGGTTTCAACTCCATTTTGAAAAGGAAAGAAAAATTAGGAAAAGGAAATTTAAGAGGGAAAATGGCGTTATTCTGTATTTCTATTGGTTTCAACTACCTCCATGTAACGTAATGCATTTTACTTTCTTATACTGTTTGTAAGATGAAAATCTTATGAAACACTTAGTGTTTTATGGTAGTTTTACGTTGTTTATACTGTGGAGTTTACTTTTGTGGCTTACTGTTGTTTTCCTAATTAGTCATTAAGTCATCATGGTGAACTACAGCAGAAATTGATCTTGTGGGACTTAACATGGACAGACAATAACTTCATGTGATAAGTCTACTATTTACTTACCTGAAAAAATACAAAACAAAAAGTGAAACAGTTATCTTGCAGGTAACAACAAAAATGTGTTTGCTGTATTGGTTTGGTTGGAAATTAAAATTGTTTAATGCATTTTTTTTCCCAGAGTGTCTGATGTGGTGAAAATGGTAACAAAGGCAGACATCCCACCTCATAAGAAGATGCTAGAGTTGATCCCGTCTTTTTCTGAAGATGAGGACTGTGAGATGGTACCATCTATCAGATACATTCTTTACTAATACAGTCAGCATGTTTCTTCTCTGAATTGCTTTCGAGCTTCCTCAGACATAAGGAGTTTTAATAAACAGATTAATTTTTTAATTTATTGTCTTCTAATTTTGATGTGTAAATGTTCTTTATGGGTTCAAGCAATTCCTGTCCTGTTCCTGTTTCATTCCTTCTGGTCATCACTGGTTGTCCAGTTCCTAAACTATGCACAAAAAAGCAAACCAAATATTCCAAGATGACATACAATTTATCATTGTCTTTTCTTTTTTTTGTCACTTCATTATATGACTAAAAACAGCTCTTTGTAGACTGTTATTTCCTTAGTTTGTTTTTTATGTAAAATATGACCTTAAGCGCTGTTCAGTAATTATTATTAGGAATGAAAGTGTTCAGTCATTCATCATCCATACCTGCTTATCCCAAAGCAGGTCATGTGCTATGTTAAGTATGCCTTTTTAAGTATATCATACATGATGCTGTTGGGCTAATGTTGTTATCCAGGTTTAATTCAGCTTAAGCTGAGCACAATGTCAAATGGGTGCAGTGGTGGACACTTGTTTCTCCATCTTTAACTCTTCTTCTCTGTGAACTGCTCAGACTAAATATATTGAAGTGACCTAGAAAGGCTGTGTCCATCTTCAAATATCCGTTTTCCCCTTTTGCTCAAACTCACAATGTGTTTCACTCAGGAAGTTTGCTTTAACATTTTTACAAGTTCTGCTTTCCTGACAACATCATGCTCATCAAATAATCTCTGTAATCATTAGAGTAACAACTGCAGCATAACTGGATTCATCAGAGCAATGATGCAAACTGATTAAACTGTATCTGAACAATGGTGTAACAAATGTACATTTGAGGAACATGTTTTATCTATGTTCTTCATTTCTAAACATCATTTAAAAGATTCTCATTTTGTTTATAAACATTCTGAATAAACATGGCTATGATGACCAAACTAACCTCTCTTTTTTTTAAAAAAAAAAACCAAAACTTGTGTTGTTTATAGAGTTTGCAAAGCAAACAGTGTCTTTAAACTTTTTGTCTACTTAACTATTCTCATATATTTTCATTTTTATTTCCAGTTACTGTATCTGTTAAAATCTTAGTTTTATGAAACACGGTCTGGTTAAAAAAAAAATTTTTTTTTAAAAAAGCATTAAAGTCAACGAATACATTAAAAAATCGTTTGAATGCAAAACATTTCACCCAGTCGGAGAACGTTATCTTTTTTTAAAAAATAATTTTGTTGCATTTACTGCACAAACTTTGGCAGGAAGAGAGCATTTATATTAAATAGAAAACGCTTACATTCCAGCAAAATTAACTTTGAAAACATCAAAGTTTTTTTGAAAAGATCAGTCCGTTGATGCTGTCATGCTCAGATGTATCCAATAATGTCATTGCATATGATAGGTTGTCGGCTGCCTGTCTTCATGAGAGCAGTAAACTGGTAGAAGTCTGTGTCAACCTGATGTAGTCCTGTGTGAGACTGGTGGAAGAAAGGTTTGAGAGACTCCAATCCCACGGGACAAGACATCCGTTGAGGAGCTTCTGCAGGTCTGACTCTTGTGGAGTCCACCGACCTTGGCCTCATTTCAACATTCTTCGACATCCCTGCCAGCTTCCGGCGCATGTTACCCAAAATGTCTTTTGCAAGACGCCGACCTGCACTAGGCTTTAGTTCTGCTTGTTCGGGGCAGTCTGGTAGGTCCATCCAGTTCTTTATCAGATCAGCAAAGCTGTTGTCCCCCAGAACCAGGGGCTGTCTGTTCCTGCTGCGACTCAGCAGCAGTGTCGTCCAGTCCTCTGCATCGCTGGCTTCAAAAGAAGTCCAGCTCTCCAGGCAAGCATCGGAGGTTGATTTCGGCCTGATGCGACTGGAGGAGCCTCTGTTAGTACGAACACAAGCGGATGAGGAGACTCTGACATTTCTGGTCCTTCGCAGCACCACACCTTCATCCTGCCAGGAAGCCTCAGAGTAACCCGAGTCAAAGTCCACACTCTTCTCGCTGCTGGGGGAGCCTTGTGCCAGCCGCTCATGCTCCTGCCGTTCCTCCTCTTCTTCCAGTGGGCTGGCTAGACAGCAGGCAGAGTCATATGTGCTGGCTTCACTGGCGTCAGAAACACGGAGACGGGTGAGCCGTTCCTGCTGTGCTTTCTGTTTGCAGAGCCGTGTGAAAGCAAAAGACTGGACACATGGCTCACTCAGTGGCCTCGGCCTGCTTATCTGCTTCAGGTCCTGCAAGGACCTCATCATGGAGCGCATTTGGTCCCGGAGACAGTCAGCAGAATCTCCTAGACACAGCTAGACAATGAGAAAGAGACAAACCCTTAATAGATGTGCTGCAGAATTTAAATAGGAAATCAATAATTCCACAAAACTGTAATACAACAGGCTGCAGGACTCTAAAGGCTGTTTTCAGAAATATCCCCTCATGATCCGGCCAGCCAAGAGGAAAGAACAGTTTCTTGAGTTATTTGGGCCAATAAGATTTTTACTAGCTGAGATCACACAGCTCCACAGTCATATAACAATTCCTGAAAAACTTCAGAGCAACTTTATGGAGACTATCCAATGCAGCATGATCCCAGAAAATAAAACATTGAGAATCAGGAGCACAGGATGCACATTTCTAACTGGGGAAAAACTCCCCCTGCCTCCTTAGGTTGGAGGGGAAGTTTGAACAAAGTAAGAGCTGAATCTGGAGCGGTGTAAGACGGCCCACATATCCTCTCCGGACCCCTCTACATTACAGGATGTTGACGGACTGGAGTGTATTATAAGGCAGGAAATGACAGCAACATTTTGGAATTACCCTGAGATCTTCTTATCATGAATCATACAATCTTCCAGCTTTGAGATGAATAAAATAATGCTTCAAATTTCTCCACCCCACATGATCTTCACAAAAATAATTTAAAAAAAAAAAACAAAACAACAAAACATCACTATCATGTGCCAGAGAGTAGCAGAAGTGTTCTCAGTGTAATCAGTAACATTTCTTTGGCACAGTAGTTTATTTTTTCAGGTTTTTAGAAAAGTTACATTGCTGAGCTCCTATCCTGCCAGTGTTTAGCTTGGAGTTGTCAGGAAACCACAGTACCATGATGTTATCACAGCTGTGGGTGCTGAACCTTTTGGCCCCTAGAGAGACTTATCAGACACCCACAGAGACACCCCATGGTGCCACTTTTAAAATGCACCGTTCTTCTTGGCTGCTTTCACACAATGGACAGAGGTTATTCACGCAATTTTATGCATTTGGTGGTGATTCTTTAGCTTCAATAAACGATGGATTTGAGAATTAAAACATTTTAGTGCTGCAGAGATCAATCGAGTAAAATGTGATTCATTAGAATTGATACAATATTTTGCCAATAAAAGCAGTGATTTTTCTAAGGGAAGACATGCAGGCTTTGTCAGTCAGCACACAAAAACAAGAAAATTAAGCTACCTATGATGAGAAAGCAAACGTACCATTTGTTGTAGGAACGAGTTTGGAGTGAAGTTCAAAACCTGCGTGCAATTTCTGAGAAAAATGACATTTTAAGCATATTACCATAACTATATATTTGGCAACTGTTAATTACCTGAAAATATAGTTTTTGCGTAATAATAGCAACACACCGTTGTACGCAGGTTAAAATGAAGTCAAGCGCAGTCACCAGGTCCACAGACACGTACTAGTCAGAGTTGATGTGTTTTCCTCCGTCCTCTCCTCTCTGAGCCATATGAAGGTTTGTCCGCGGACTTTTACGATGCTGAGGTTTGTGCCGCAGCCAATCAGCGCAGCGCATCAAAAGAACAACCAATCAGATGTGACCTGAAACAGGATCCCTCCCACGGCATTTCAGTCAGTTCCCCATGTGTGTAAATTTCACCAAGAAACACTGCTGGACCTCCACATCTGGACCCGGGAGAGTTCTTTTTTCTTCTCGTTTCTTCATGTATGCAGACTAGTATTAGTGCAGTTAACCAGAGTGAATCATTAATAATAACAATGACCACAGTAAAAGTTGTTTCAATAAACGACGTGAAAGTGTCAAATTTAATTTGCACGTTTTCTATTAGAAACACAAAAAACTTGGGATCAGTTTGTTGAATCTCGCCATGGAAAAAAGAATAAGCCTACACATTACAGAAAGGATAAAAACCTCACAAAACACACTTAATATAATTCTTGTTATTAAACTACACAGAATGGGATTGTTCTCACTACAAGCTATTAAACCTTTGGTCACTCAAAAATTTTAATCTGGTTTTATTTAATTCTCATCCAGCAACATTTAAAATATGAGAAACTATAATTTATATTTCCAGGCTTTGTAAAAGTTGAAGGCAGTAGAATCCACTGCACATATACACCAGTTTACTGAAATCTATATAGCGCCACCTTGTGATGCTGGTTGTTTCACAACCTTCATTTAGCATACAGTTAATGCAAACTATTCCTGAACAAATCTTTTCTTAAATTCCCCACCTTTTAGAATTGCAAACACACCACTGGGCTGGAAAAAATGCTTTCATTTCAATAAAAACAAGCCATTCATGCCAGGACCTGCTCCTCTCACCACTATGAAAGCTGACAGTAGTGTGTTATAATTTAGCTAAAACCAGGCATGCAGTTTAATGTAGTCTACTTATTACTTTAAAAGTAAGTCTGTTTGATTATCACTGGCAAAGATAAAGATGAGTTGTGAATGTGCAGATACTTCTGAATTCTTGCTAGAAAATATGATTATCACCATTAACAAGTGATGTGAAGGAAAACAAAAAACAAATATTTGAAAATAATACAGAATGGCTGGAAAGTATACTGCTTTTCTTTACCTGTTGCCAGCATGGTTTCTTACAAAAAATGTCCCATCATGTGTGAGTTTATAGCCCATATTTCTAATTTCCAAATGGAAACCCTCCTGTGGGCAGCATTCTCAGCCTTGTCACTCTTGTTCTATTTCTTCCTCCCTTTATTAAATCATTATCAATGCAATGCCCCGACCGTTTCTCTGAACACAACACAATTTAGAGTTCAAGACAAAGTGATCAAACTTTTATCAACATTTAACATGTGAATGACCTTTATTGTATTATTAATGAACAACTATCATAAATTTTGTCATGGTGCATCTTCAGTCATGGTTATTATGCAAACTTAGGTGGAATATAATTAGCCCTAATTCACACTATGTAGATAGCATGTCTCTAAAGAACAAGTGTAAACAGATATCAAGGCACAAACATATGTAAAAAGTTTTGGGGTGAAGAGACAGTAGAGTATAATCCATGTTTGGAACAGACATAACCACTTAAAAATCTTGCAGATATCTTAAAAGTGACACATAACCATTTCTCTTTTCTTTTTTTTTGTTTTGCTTTTGTTTGTTTTTTTGTTGTTGCTGCTTTTTTTTTTTTTTTTTTTTTTAAGAAGTTACTTAAGGAATGTTTTTATTTTGTTGGGAATACAGGCTAATCTATGGACAGTCATGCAGAACAATGCACTACAGTACAAGAGTGAATATTGATTGTGTGTAAACATTGTACAAAAAACATTTTCCCTTCATCCAACGTCATTCTCCATGCTTGTTAGTTTTCTTCTAAAAATAAGTTCTGTGCAGTCAAAAGGGTTATCAAATGAATTAAAATAAGCTCATAAGATTTTTATTTTAAAAAAAAAAAAAGGATTTTTTTTAAAACTGTAGCTTCTTCTTCAACTTCCAAAACAAAAGGTAAAGAAAAAATCAAAAGCTAAATCAATTTGGAAACCTGAACGCAAATTAATAAACTGAGCAAATCAAAAAGATGCCAGTCCAATGAGCTGTTCTTAGACCGGTCCAAAAAAGTATGAATAATTAAATATATTTTTGTCTTGCATTGTGCTGTGATGAGATGAAGAGTTCTTTTTACAACAAAGTTTGAACTTCTGACATTGATTTTCAACTGAAGCTACTTGGCTGAAGAGTTACAGATCTGATCACAACCCCTTGATTGTTAAATGATTGTTCTTATCAAATTAGAGTCATTTGTCAGATATATGTATGCAAGTGCTTAGCATGAAGAGGATAAGAACCCCTACAAAGAGCTGTAAGAAAAATATATATATAAAGTAATGTTAACAGATGTGACAGAAAGTAACGTTTGCAACTGGGTGATTTTAGGGTTCTGTCAGGTTCCTCTTCCAGTAATCAAGTCTGTCATGGTTTTCAGTATGAAAAGCAGTAATCATCACACGGCTATTGCAGTCCTTCATGCAGTCTGTGTGCATTGGGCATCATCCTGCAGAAAAAGAAAGATTACAAAATGTTTATTGTTTAAGTTCACAACAATAAGTCCAACCCCAAACTACACATTCATAACAGACATGAAAGGAGTTTTAGATGCTATTGGGAGCTTGTAAATTCGTATATTCTTTAAGGTTTCAAGGCTTCAAGGTGTACTTAATCATTCAAGGTTGTCAAAGCAACTGCATCTTACTTTGCATTTACTATAAAACTTAAAAAAGGAGTGAATAAATTAATGAAAGAAATAAAATAAAAAGAAGTGAACATCCTTTGCCCGTGATTCTCTTTGTTTAAAGTGTGCAGGAGAAATCAACAGGAGTAACTGCAGCTCAACTGGAGAAATGTGGTGACGAGACATTAAAGACGGAGAAAGGAGCAGCAACTTCTGTAGACATGTTTAAAATGATCAAAGAATCATTAAAAATTTATCTTGAATATGTTACTTTTCTGCAAAACGTTTTCTTCTACACCAGGGGTGTCCGGCTCCGGTCCTCGAGGGCCACAATCCTGCAAGTTTCTGATGTATCCCTGCTCACACACGCCTGACTCAAATTAATGAGTCATAGCACAGAACTATGTAAGCTGTTAGGTCCATTTCATTTGAATCAGTTGTGCTGAAGCAGGAATACATCAAAAACCAGCGACTAACATGGACTGACTTTGGACACCCCTGCTCTACACCTGGGATGGGCAACTCCGGTCCTTGCAGGCTGCAGTCCTGCAAGTGTTTGGAATTTCCATTCTCCTATGGTGCAACACAGTCAATGGGTAATTAGCAAACATGTGCAGAGTTTGACTTCAAACTCTGCAAAAGTTTGCTAATTAAGTCTGAAAGGTGTCAGGTGCTTTGCAACAGGGAACCTCCTAACCCCTGGATTACAGAGTACTGTCTATCCTAAAAAAATTACATCACCCCTTGAATTTTGATTTGCAATAAAGATGAAAAAGAAAACTAAATAATATTCACATGGGAAAGGTTGAGTTGCAGAGAGTTTCAGTTTTTTTCTAAAAACTTTATGTGTGAAAATTGTGCAGTAGTGCAATACGTAGTGCAGGCTCCAACCAACTGAATGTCATTAACCTCATCCCCATTGTCCAAGCATAAAAAAGAGTCTACGACATTGCTAAACACAAACAGGAATAAAGAAAAGGTCATCTGTAGAGTTGCTGCTTGTTTATTTTCCTGATAAAAGGAAATTTATATTGTACCAGTATTATCCTGACAGTTACTCCCCACCCACCATGTCATTCCCATATCCTACCTTTAGAAAAGACCACAGTCTTTCAGGTTGTTTTTAATTATAACATCAGTGACAGCGTCAAAGACAAACTGCACATTCTTGGTGTCAGTGGCACAGGTGAAGTGGGTGTAGATCTCCTTGGTGTCCTTTTTCTTGTTCAGATCTTCAAACTGGGTCTGGATATAGCTGGCAGCTTCATCAAACTTGTTGGCACCTCAATAGAAAGACAGAAGAAAGAGCATATGAGCAAGTCATTTCTCCTCAAAGGAGCAATACGTTTCTGCATAACTCTCTGCAGATGCTGAATGTTGTGCTCTTGACTGCAGAATTGCTCCACTGTGTACCTGTGTACTCAGGGAAGCAGATGGAGAGGGGGCTGCGGGTAATCTTCTCCTCAAAGAGGTCCTTCTTGTTGAGGAAGAGGATGATGGAGGTTTCAGTGAACCATTTGTTGTTGCAGATGGAGTCAAAAAGCTTCATGCTCTCGTGCATTCGGTTCTAAAGTGAAGGAAAACTGTTCATTATGGCTGTTGGCTTGGACTTTAGACGAGACAGTGCATGAAAACTGCCACAAGGGGACAATGTTGTTTCATACTATGTGCTGAATGTGAGGCTAATCACAGCAGAGGAGGCCCTTCAGATCCATTGGCAGAGTCTCTTCACACATTTACAAGTAGTTCAAAATATTTAGGTTATGGCTCGAGTCATTTTTAAAAATTGAAGCAATTAGGACATTTTTACTCTTCATAGAAATTGATTGAGCTATTTTTTTCATGCAGCTCAGGATTATTAAGCCATAATAGGCTCTTTAGCATTTCATGTGTTTCATTGCATAAAAACCTTAACTACCCCATGTGAAAAATTAGAACAAATTTATGACGCTTGTAAAGTGACATATTTAAAGAGATTAACATATGCATACAAACACCAGAAGATGAGGTGGTTTTTTTTCTTACCATCTCTTCATCCTCAGCAAGCACCAGGTCATAAGCACTCAGTGCAACACAAAAGATAATGGCTGTGACTCCTTCAAAACAGTGAATCCACTTCTTTCTCTCCGAGCGCTGGCCTCCCACGTCAAACATTCTGCAAGCAAAACAAAAAAATTATACATACATACATATATATATATATATATATATATATATATATATATATATATATATATATATATATATATATATATATATATATATATATATATATATATATATATATATATATATATATATATATATATATATATATATATATATATACACATATATATATTTCTTTTTTTTTTTTGTAATTGTATGTCTGACTGAGGAAACAAGGCAGAGATTACAGTGTGGCTTAAAGGAAGAAAAGGAAGTTGAAAACGACACTTCAGGAACAATTATGATGAAAGAACAGAAGTAAAAGTTAGGATGATATTCCATCTGAAAATGAATTACATCTACAAACTAGAAAAGCACTCAGTGAACAGACCTGTGTCAAGCAGCTCACTTCCATCCATATTGTAATTTCCACCCTATGTTGCAGTCCTACATTCATTTCACACAGTATACACTATTACATTTCTAGATTAATTTGTAATGAAGTCACAGTGTCTTGGTTATATTGTGGTGTTTGTTGCATACTTTTTATCTTAATTTGTTCTTTTGCAGTGATGAAAATTCCAAAGATCCCTTATTTTTGCCTGTTCCGGACCATAGAATCCTGAATTTTGCTGGAATCCAGATCTATCTTTGTTATCTTGTAAACCTGTTGGAAACTTCTCCTGTACCTTTTGGCCAAGCACCCTGACTGTTTGTTGTGGACTTATACTGTATGCATATGTGTTGACAGTGGCTCTATCTTGCAGTTATTCAAAAAGTCCCTGGATCCAGATGGTGAACTGGATTGCTTCCAAAATTTAATGGAATCTAAGTTAGACCAAGACCTACTCTCAAAAACAAAATCATGAACACCGCTCATGTAGTTGTTGTGAGAAGTTGCTAACAAAAACAAAGAAACAGACAAATGGGAAAAACACAACATCCTTGGCAGAGGTAAAGATTTGTTTGAGAGCAAAAGTTGTGAGGAAGTGAAAAGATGTGAGATAACTGACAAAGGACTGGAGTTCAATGCAGGCTGAAAGCAAAAGGCCATGCTTCTATTATCAGAGCAAAGCACAGGGTAATGGGAAGTCTAAGAGCCAATAGGGTCTGAGGAAAAGCAGAGGTGATAATAGTTGAGGGCATAGGCTGTACACAAAAAAAAAAAAAAAAAAAGCAGTTTGAGCAAAGCCCCATCTGATGAAGTGAGACATCACCTTAAATCAGCCTGTGGACATATTTAAATGAATCCACCTGTTTTTCTATATATTTAAGTATTTACTTTCTACAATACTCACAACTAACAGCACAGAATTACAACAGGGTGACTTTCATTTTATCGATTGCCTCCGTGTATTATTGAGGCCAAATACTGCAACTGTGACAGAGTAAATATCAGAGTCTATCAGGAAACAGGTCACATCAGAGCCACATGGCCACTGCTGCCTTTTTTATTAGCTACTTCTGTTCAGTTCTTCTCTCTTTACATCAAACCCTTTCTAAAGGCATGTACTCTTAGCACTTTTATATACCATATCTTTTACATAATATATATTTACTTATATTCTCCAATGTTTGAATGATTTTTTTTTTTAAGGCTCTTTTAAAAGAAGTATTTATATATCTGTGACTAACCCACACGAGTGCTTAGATTGGGTCAAGGCATATTTTACGTAAGACCCATAGCTGTGTACCATATATAGTGGGACATACTAAAACATGATAGCTCAGTACAGTTCTCATTTTATTCAGTGAGAGCTTTGTGGGCAGGATCAGATTTATTCAGTCAGCTCTTTGTGCTATTATAATGAATAAGCTTTTAATTGTTGGTACAATTTGGACTCTAAGTAGTGGTGATGCACAAATCACAGGGGTTTGTCAGCCCTTAAGCCTATTAATATTTGAACCATTAAGTTTTCTGGGTGAAGTCATAAAGTATGTAAATGGCCCGCCTGCACAAAGATACTTAGTGAAGGACATGGTGACTTGGTGTTAGTGCTGAGGTTAGTCCTGCAATGTCATTGCTTCTGTATTAACAAGATAAAATAAGCACAGTGAAGACATTAATAATCAATACCCAAGCTGTTATTATCTTAATACTGCTGATCATAGTTAAATAGCATTTCAGTTCCTATTTTAATTTGTTAATTTGTTTTTTTTTTTCAAATTATTTTTATTTATTTATTTTACTTTTCTTTTTCTTTTTTTTTTTTATGAATTAGTTTATTTAATTTGGGAACTTTTTCAATTGTGTTTTTAATGGATTTCTTTTTACTAATGCACATTGTATTTATGAACTCCTTTTTTTACACTTTTATACTTGTCACTCTTATTTGATCTTATTATGACTAGGTTCATTTGATTTTTTTCCTTCTGACATTTTTAACTCCAGTGTTTCCTTATGGGGATGTCTCACGCTGAGAGCTAGATGCCTGCTTGACCCTTAAGATACGATATGACTGCTTGATCTGCGTGGTTGTTGGCATGGAGATGGCCTTTGTCTGAGAGACTCAGGGGAACTGCACAGCAACCATATGGCTGCGGACGGCTTGGATCTGGGCTGTTCCTGTGGTGGTGGTGATCTCTGTGGTCATGGTGGCTTTTTGTAGACAGATACCAAAGATATTGTTTCGTTAATGTGTCAGGCCATATTATATTCTTCTGTTTACAAAAGGTAGGAGGACATGACAGCTTTTCGTGTGTATGTTTGTGTGTGTGTGAGAGAGAGAAATATAGAAAGAGTAGGTGTGCATTTTAATTGTTTAATATTCTTTTCAGAATGCAAGCTAGCATAATGTGCTACTCAAGTATGATAAGTGCTTTTGTAAAGAAAATTTGAATGACTTAATTATTGAGTGATTTTTTAGTGGCAAGTACTATATGGCAGCTTGCTTTTCCCATATTACTGGAAGGAAGCATCAGAGAGGTGTGAACCTTGAGAGATGCTGGTCAAACACAATCATTCAGCAAGAGCTCCTTGAACTCTAACATTAATTATGACCAGATAAAGCACTTATTCTAACAAAAAGAAGCTTCAGGACAATATAAGGCTTTTTGGTAATGTAATGACTCCTCAGCTCAAACTAAATTCAAATCAAGTCACTGCCACAATCTTACTTGAAGTGCAATTCCTTGAAGGTGAAGTGAGTCTCGACAATGCCTGTGGTCTTGACCCGAGTTCGAAGCACATCCTGCTGGGTGGGAATGTAATCTGCTTTTGCTATCCTCTCCAGGTCATTCAGGTAGCTAAGACAGAAAGATAGTTATCAACATGACTTGCAACCTACAAACAAGATAGAAACAGAAACAACAATAGGCCGATGGAACACATCAACACACAGGTCACTGACCACTCTTGGTGCAATCAACATCCAAACCAGTTCGGGTGTCTGAGCTGCTTTTACCTCCTGAAAACACTTTTGCCTAATGGCCACTTTAGCGACTGCTTGTACTGTAGGCTGTTGGGATATTTTAGCAAGACCCTTTACACATACCTATTGAATTGCTTGACAGCTCCACCTTGTGTTACTGCAACAACAAAAACTCCATGCTCTCCAACGTGTATTTTTATTGCATGTGAGTGTTAACAAACTGTTGACAGGACAAGTCCTCACAGTAAATTATTACTATATTGTGTGCATGCCTGACATCCACCCATCATCTGCATATGATCATTTCTTCAAATGTTTTTTTCTTGTAGGTTTATTTTTTTGTTGATGCACCCCCCACCCTGCATATAATCTGTATAATCTACATCTGATCTGATTTTATTTTGTTTTCTTTTCCATTACAATGAAAGTAAGACAGAACTGACGTTGACAGAGTCAGTGACCAGTGTTTGGTTGTGGAGAGGGGAGATGTATAACAGCAGTGGGAAAGAATCTGTTTCCATGTTTGGATGTTGTAGCTGGTTGGAGTGAAGCATCCAACCTGATTGTAGACTGACAGACAGGTGATAATTAAGGTGTTTAGAGTAAGAGATGGTGTTGTTGATTGTAGTTCACTGTTTGCAGCTGTGACTTACTCACACTCGTTAGGGTTATAAAGTATGAACAAGTGTATAATACTAGGTATCTATAGCCTCTAAACTTTGCATAAAACCTCTGAATGATGATCTGTCTGCTTCACAATGCCATCTCATAAACTCATTATAGTGTTATATTTCCGCTAAACAAATAATTCCAAGTATGTTTTTGTATTTTACGGTGATTTGTGGTGTTGGGGATTTAGTTTCAGTTTAATCTTCTCAATGCTAGGTCCGGTATCAGCTCATGAGATGTGAGTCAAGGTGTGACTCAAGACAACAAACATCAACTCTGTACGAATAAAATAACAAATCCCATATGGTGAGTGACAGCTGACTGAAATGTATTTCAAAAGGTATGTGAGAGCCTTTGAGGGATTACCACCAATCCCGCTTGTACTATAAAGATCTGCAGTGAGAGGATTTCTATGGCAACATGCAAATTTTCTACAGTTTTTTTTGTGTGTGTGAATGGTGTGACGTTCCTTCTGTGATCCATTTGAATACAATAATCAAAATCAAAAGGGGTGTGAGAGTAATCATTTGAGATGTTTTGCCTTTAAAAAGCAAAACTGCTCACACCTTATTAAACAAAGCACATTATATACAGTTTATCTGAGGCAGAGGCGGAGAGGCAAGTTGAAATCCACATAAAGAACAAAGAATCTTTCTCTCCAGTCACTGTATTTCCTTTCACCTGTGCATTTAAACAGTTTTTTCTAGTTCTCTATTAAGAAATCAGTTTTCCTACTTTTCCTCAATAGATTTTTGCATTTGCTCCAATTTTTGACAGACTGTTGGTCAGTTGGGGGGTCTAGAAGCATCCTCGCCATGCTTGACACAACCTGCCCCACTTTCACATAAATTACATCATCTTTGAAAGCCAGCTCAGTTGCCCAGCCAACCCTCACAGATAGAAACAGATATATATGATGTATCCAGCATTTTACATCAACGCATCACACCATTCATGCGTGTCCCATCCTTGAAATTTTAATCATCAATAGGTTGAAAGAAACCTAACTGAAGAGAATAAAAACCAAGCAAATGGTCAAACAAACATTCTGGCATCTTATCACAGCAGCTACAACAGAATATTTCTAAACTAAATGCCTAAAAAATGTATAAAATGTTTCAAATGGACAAAAAGACAGATTTGTGGGTATCTTTGTGAGACCGAAAGTATCAGTTCTCAAATTTGCCGGAAAAAATTTTTTTTTGAATGTTTTGGTCTCATTCGTTTTTCATCTCTCAACACTTCTGCTCTGCTTATCAGACTGCAATAATAAAGGTCAGATCCAAAGAGGGAGAAATGATCCTGAAATGGAAGTTATTGGCCTATCTTTCACATTTTACCTCCCCAGAGAAGTCGGACAGATTTTCACTGTAGCACATATTGTAGAGCCTGCAAATGGGATCCATCACACTGCCAAGCTAACAGTATCAGCAGTCATTCTTATAAACATCAGTATAAAAGTAATCAAGATAAGCATAAACCAAGTTTAAACAAACAACGAAACATGGATCTTTTTGATGCGGTTGCAAATTAGCAAGTGCTTCTCTAGAAGGAGAATGAACTTTGCATGAATACCAAGTAGAGAGTATCAACTGGCTGTAAGATTTCTCATTAATGCATGTTTACATTTCCATCTGGTTAACAAAGAGTTTGGTGTTTGCAGAAGCACATCAGTCAATGACTGACGCACAAGTAGAAGATGCTGATAGAAGCAGCCTGAATATTTAAAAACATTTAAAATATAAAAAAGAAGACATTTTGATGACTTAGCACTAAGTTGCAGGGTATGCCTGTACTTACATCTGCTTAACTGAACACTTAACTGAACTATGAAATGCACTCAAAATTCATACTCACTATGCTGCCGAGTCGTTGAGCTGGTATTCTCGTGACCTGGCAAAGCAGCTCTGTATGCCACTATCTGCCCACAGTCGCCTGATCACATTGGCCAAGTCATCAGGAAGAATGCCCTGTTCCTCAGCAGCTGCCGAAAGGGCAAAGAGCTGCTGGGCATCATCCTACAGGGGGCGGTGAGCACACAACGTTGGATTGTTACTGGGAACATTTGTGCCAAAACTGACAGTGAAACGTTCATCCATTGCGGGGAAAACAGATGACCTAAAATCCATTGCATAGAAATGTATTTGGATTAAATTAAAAAAAAAAATTCATCTGAGATACTGTCATCTTGCAAAGACTATCCTTAGACTATTCTCACATGCACGTACACTCAAAAATGGTTTTAGGATGCTGAAATTCTCTAAAGCAGTTTACATATATGTGAAAGAGCATAATCTCCAATGGCCATGAAATTATGTTAAAATGGGGAATAACATATACCTATAAAATATACCACATAATCTCTGGAACTATTCTAGAAAGGGTATAAAGCATATAAAGCATAAACAGACAGATTAACATCTAGAGAATTGGTGGTCATATTAAGATGCAAACAATACATAATGAAAAAAGAACATATAATCTACAAACCACGCGTATATATGCTGTGTAAATTAGAAATATATGATCCACTGCACAGCAAGCATATCCGTTCTTGTCAGGGGGAAAATAACATACATCCGATCTTCTCTGCATTTGTATAATGTTTAATTATCAAACAGAATGTTGCGGGAGCTACATCTTTAAACTAAAGGAAAGGTTTTGACAGAGGCATTTTAATGTGGGGATTATGTCACTGACAAATAGGATAAGAACATGTGCCAATCAATCTGGGTTAGGCATATGCAAGATGTATGAGATGTTTTAGTGTGACTCAAGGCAACAGCATGCAGGGTTGCTATGAAAGTCTGAAACCTGTTTACCACTCGTGTTTTTTCTTGCCAGCAATAAGAGCCCATGGCATGGCTTTTCTTTTCTCTTGCTTATCTGCAGGGTTCTGGCTTATGAAGTTAAAACAATGGATTGTCACCCCAAGCATCACCCAAAGCTCAAAAACAGACATTTATGTGATTTGTATGCAGAATAAACTTGATTTAGTTGATTTAGTTTCCTGCTCTTAATTTCCTGTTTCCACACGTTTGTAGCACTGAACCTTAATTAATTCCAACAACAAAATAAATATATAAAATCTTAAAATACCTTTCTCCCTACAATCCAAAAAAGACAAAAGACAAAAGACTGCAGGCTACTTAATTTTCTAAAGCTAATGTTATAGTTAGGAATTAAAGAGGTTAGTTTGGATAACTTAGTTACAGTGTACATAGGTAAATTGAGCATAATATTACAGGAATGTCCCAAAAACAATGAGAGCCAGCCAGCTTGCTTTGCCATTTTAGAACTTGAGCTAATCAAATATTACATTAAGAGAAACCTCCATCAAATCTTTTGTTTGGGAAAAAATTATGGTTACATTTAGTCAAATTTAAACATTGTTTTTGACAGAATTAATCAATTACATTTCCTATATATTGCCAAAATGATCCAATCCTTCCATGCAGCCATCTATAAGCCATCTGTCTCTGAATGGCAAGTGAACAATGATGAGTTAGGTGAAGCCATTAACAAACAAAATGGGATTTTGTGGGTTAGAATTAAAAAATAGATGTGTCCCAAAGTATGCAGTGTAAAATATCCTACAATGATTGGTAATAACCTCAAATAAACTCTTGTCTTTAGTGGGTTATTTACATTTGCAAACTTTTTTAATTGATGTAAAATGATCTTCTTTATCATTTACATCAGGTGAGTTTACTTATTTTTTGTGTTTGCAATCAGTGGCTGTAAAAGTCAAATTGTTCTGTTTTTATTTCTTTTTGATTTTTTTTACTCTAACAGTTCAGTATTGAAAGCATCTGCTTTTTTTTAACATATACTCTGAATCTGTGGTAATGTTATTTAGTTTTTGAACTCTCCCTGCTCCCCAAGCTAGATCAAATAGGAAAAACTGTGGATAAAACGTAAGTGAGAAAATCCATATCACGTACATTTTAGTGTTTGTGTATGTGAAGGCAAAGTACAACTTATAAGTGTTTGTGTGCGCACTACTGTAAAGTGCTGATGAGCGCAAGTGCAGGCAGGCTATCATACTAATTGCTCTGTGTGGGAGTGTAGGAGTGCCATCATGTTCACACAGCCATTTAACAAATCTGTTGGTGAGAAAAAAAAAGAAAATAAAGAAAACACACACACACACCAGCACAGCAGTTTCTTCAATTATTCGATTACACCTTCAGTTTTTAGTTTCACTGTAAAATCACACTGACGCAGTGCTCCACAGGAACCAGAGAGTGTTAGAGCTCACAGGTTGCTAAAAGGTCTAAGGATGCAGCAAACAGCATCTCTGTCTATAAGTTGTTACTTGTTGAGGTGTGTGTTTCTGGGTGTCTGTACTGTGTTTAATCTTTTCATGTGAGTTTTTGTGTTAAAGGTAATTAAATGCAAAGCTTAACTTGTGTGAATGTGTATTAATAGGGACCATCCAAACAGAGTTTTGGTGTATCAGCAAAAGTCTGATATAATTTAGATCTGAAAATAGAACCATTTAATTTCCATGTTTATGACCCACACACATCTTTCCTGACATGATAACACCATGACCCAACCTCTCCCTTAAGGCTGCACTACTTAACTACTAAGGGCCCTCAAACAAAAGCTAATTTGGCATCCATCTTGCATCGTACATGTCCTCTGAGCCCTCTCCAGCCAGTAAAAGTCAGTTAAATGTTGACACTAGTCTTATCTCTTGCTCTGTCTATTTATTGCCTTTTTCTGATAATGTTCTCTTTGGTGTCTTTTATGAATAAACTAGGGACACACAGGGGCTAGTCTGCTGATATCAAGTTGCAAGTGGACGATGCATCGTGATAAAACTTAGCGCTGGTGTAAAATGACGCAGTGTCCCACACTTAAATGTTAGTCTCAGGACTATGATGGCTAACAACGGCTCCAGGAATGTACATAAGTAATGTTAAGGTGCCAAAGAGACAGAAATATGAGAAAAAGTTACACAGAGCTACTTTAATCTAGATGAAAAAAACCTACAAAAATGGTGGATAACACCATTATGCATGTGATGCAGGAGCTACTGAGTATGATATGGCTTCAACAACAAAAATTTGTTTAAAAAAAATTTTTAGTTCCACTCTCCAACCTCTTTATATGTTTCTTTACATTATGTGAGTTTGTGCACATGAAACAGACTCAAAAATTGCAGTTCCTAAACCAATGGATAATTGCACAACATGTGTATCTTTCAGATTTAATCTATTGAGATACTCAAAGATTTAAAATGCTAACTTGCTTAGATACAGTTGCCAGTGGGCAGTTGCTGGTTTGTGGTTAACTACGCAGAAATCCAATCTCACCAGGTGTTTTATATAGAGAACTGTTGCCACCAACCAACTGGTCCACCTGTAAGGTCTTCCCTTACCTGGCATTCTTTATAACATAAAATACATTTGTGCTTTTGCTGCAGAATATATCAGCCTGATATTCTGCTACAATATGTCCTTTTAGGAGTTTGAATAAATTCTGTCCTAAAACAGAGCCATTGACAGCTGCTTCTGCATCTGTCTCGCCTCCTGCAGGTCTTAGCTTCAGACTCCCATATGTCTATTACAACTCTGAGAGAGAGGAGATCAAAGATGGAGGAGATGGAGTTGGCAAGACGAAAACACTATTTCCCTGCAGGTTTTAGGGATATATAAGAGAAGGATTACACTGTGTTCCTGTTTCTACCACTTCAATGTTTCTGCTGACAAAAAGGCTGTTGTGAACAGGTGTGTTTTACTGGCACAGCTTACAAGAATTATTGACCAAACAAGAATTGCCAAGACAAGAAAGCAGACCTGGTTTCCCAGAGGCATCACAGCCTTGAAATAATCTTTGCTCACTGAGTTATACGGGGAAGGCTTTAAGTGAGGGAGTGAAGTGTTTGTTCCAGAGATAACAAGCAGTGCCTGCAACCGAATCTGAACCAGGGTGAATTTAGAAACAAAGGTCTGTGATTTCAGTTTTGGGAAAGGAAGTTGTAAACCTGGCAGACTGTGTTTTATACACAGTTGCAAAAATTGTTGATAAAACAGGCTTTAACATGGCGTTCGGGAGACTGTGGTCTGCCAATGGCGACTGATGCTAACTCTGAAATCTCACACAGACTTTTAGCCTTTTGCCTGACTCTTGCTTGGAAGTCTTAGTTCATGTTGTAATGCCATTCTTATGCCTAAGGATGACATATTTAGAGAGAAATTAAACAAATAATGATAACAATCATACCAGGCACAAATGCAGTGCTTGTGTGTGTTTTTGTGTATCTTACCACTCTGGAAGAGTCGCTGTAGTCTATCTTGAGACTTGTCATGGCTTTAACGATGGCCATAATAGACTGGATGGTATTGCTGTAAACAACAGCTCGATACTGCTTACACTCATCCTCTGAGTAGCCATCTTCATGGATGATTCTGAGAGCATCAAGAAATATGCAACATTTATCTCAGTGAGCATTAATAGATAGATCCACACCCTTAAGAGTAATCATGGTTGCTTTAGCAAATTCTGATGTTAATTCTGCAATATATCCTTCAAGTGAGAGTAACAGTATATACAGCAGTTTTAGGTATAACATTTGCATTTACAGTCAGAGCATATAGTCAAAAAGATCAGTTTAATTTGAGAATATTATGAATTGGAGCATTAACAGGAAGAAGGAGCCTTTAAGTCGTGATCAATTATATGATCATGTTTTGTTTCCAGTTAATGACCAGCATTGGGACTAAAGCGTTACAAAGTAACAGATTACTGTGACGGAGTACAGTACCAATATTACTTTTTTGGGATAATGTATCACATTGCACTTGAAACAGTAACAATAGGATTTAACCACACTTTCGGAAGGAGTTTACCTGTGTTTTCCAACCTGTGTTTGCCTGTGTGTAAAGTTCTGATATGTTTCTGCAGAGCATGCATGGTTGCCGCCTGTGTGTGTCCTTGCCTAGGCACGTTGTCATAGACATCAATTCAAGTAAGTTGTGCACAGAGCAGCACGTGCATGTGGAAAAATGACAAGAATATTTGTACTGTCGTGACAATCTACATTATTTACTTTAAAATTAAATTAAAATACTTTATTATATATATATTTAAATGAGAACGTGTGGTTGAAATGGTGTTGATTAGCCGTGGGGGACTTCAGTCATACGATCATTTTCGTGGCTGCTAAGTAAGTAGCATAAGTAGCATGTAGTGACCTCAGTATAGCTTCCTAATGCTGTTGTTTGTATGAGTGAGGCAAATTACTTTGTGCAGTCTGCACACATCTACACAGTGTAAGCTCTTTGCAGTGACCTAACTTTTTTTTATTGTAGTAACTAGTAAAGTAATGCCATTACAATTTACAGAAGTAATGAGTAACAAGCAATTTTTTTTTAAATTAACAACCTGTGTACAGAGTAACATTTATAATGTACATTGCAACTTTTTCTGGGTTGAGCACAGTTTGCATAGCTAATGCCACTACCTTATGACACACCAGTTTATTCATGAAGGTTTGAATCTTTGAGGAAATCATGGTGCATTTCATGCTTTAGAGAAAGGTTCTGCTCTGTAGTGCTGCTAGATGCACAAATGCTTTTCTTGTGTATAAATGAACACAAAAATCAGAACAAATTGAGAATTTTTTTTGATTACTTCACTATGAAGAACTTTAATGTCAATCCCATGTTAGCTTGTGTGTCGTTATGATGTAAGTGTGCATGATGTGAACCACCCTGGAGCAAGTAGTGAGGTACATCTGAAAGAGATGACCAACTGTAGCCATTACAGCATGTCTTTGTACTGAAGTTGAAAGCAGAAGTGACACATGCACTGGGAGAACCTGCAAACTCCAAACAGAAAGGTCCCAGCTGACCCTGAGGTGACAGTGTTTAGCAATGCTATTACTTATGCCTATTGGTGGTCACACCACATATTAAGTACATTTAACTATGTGTCAAACATTAACATAAAAATACATGGAACTGTAATAACAATGAGTACTTTTTTTGGTCTGTATTGCTATATAATGTACAATGTATGAGGAAGCGTTTACCCTGTCACACTTTATGAAGCCACAGAATGAAGTGCAGAAAGAACAAGCTGGGAAAATGCTCCTTTAGTTCTGAATTCAAACTGCCTGGTACAGATGTCAAAGAAAGGTGGTCATTTTGAAAGTGTTTAACTCCTTTTTTTTTTTTTTTAAGCTATTTTAAGAACTGTTTTTTTTACTTTCAAGAGGATATTTTTGTTTTGCAGGGTTGCCAAACAGACCACTGTTCTGAGTCTCACAGACTAATTTATCTGAATATAGGAATGCGTTAATAAGCCGCTTTCAATTGCATTCAACAGCTCCCGCACAAAGCTCATAAAAAATGTATTGAATGGCTGGCTAGCCCTGAGGAATGTGAATAATTAAGCGATTTAGGGTCTTCTGCGTCTGCATGTCCATTTGTATGTCTGTTCAAGATGCTTCCCAAGCATCACAAGTACCTCTTTATCCTGAAACTCTTCAAATAATTTGTTATTAGCAGTAAAGGTTAAAAAAGTGTGGGCCTGGAAACTAAAATGTAGGAATTAACATTTATTTTATCTAACAATGATATGGTTAGCATTGTGAACTATGGTAAACAATGTTATGTTTTGCTATGCACCATGGTCAGTACCCGAGTATATGACCCAAAAACAGAAGATAAGATCGGTAGTAGTCTCAAATCCCCATGGGGATGGGATATCAGACAACTGGCTTTTAGAAGTGAATAAGGTGTTGAAGAAGAAGATAATCTGCCACTTTACATGAGGAAAGTCCTGCTTTGGCTCTTCAATTAAACTATAAACTCGCTCCACACACCAGAGGACCACAAGGTTTTTAGCTTGTTGCTACTTAGCTCAGCATTTTGTATTGACCTATTAACTCTAGTTTCAGTCTGAAAATATATCATCTACACAAAGCAAACTTTCCATTTGTTAATCCATTTTTTCTGCTTATCAAAAGGTCAATTAGTGGAGGCAAAAGGTCCAGAAGGAAAACCCAATTAATCTCCTCAGTAACTGTTCAGCTCCACTCCAGACTTACTCATGCCAGAAAGGATATGCAATTCCTCTTGAAATCTTCTCCAATTGACAATATCCAAAAATTCCCAACTGGTCAAACAAGAGGCATCCTTATCAGCAGCTCATACCACTTCAGTTGAATCCCTTTGGTGTGGAGAAACAGCAGCTCTACTCCAAGTAGTTCAGACTTCCTCCATTGGAAACTATTTAGGCTGCTGTATCCACCATTTTATTAGCCACGTTTATATGAAGACTTTTAACCCATTCAGTTTGAAATCATCCTGATTTAAGATTTCAGGGCAGCTGCTGAATGAAGAATGAAAAATGGTCCTGTCTGACATGCACTGAAAGATGGTTGCATCACAGGATTTATCAAAGATGGAGAGATTCTACGAACCGATTGCTACAGTTGTTGTGATTTTTGCAGCACTTGTAGCAGCTTGATACTACAAACAGCAAAGAGGAAAGAGGCGTAGAGTCAGCAGAGTTAGAGTTTGAAATAAAAACAAACTTTCTGCCGCTGTCCAGTGAATTTGTTTGCCGCCATCTTCCCAAGTGCTTGTTCATGTCAAGAAAATAGTGACATGATACCACAATCAGTTGGGAAAAGTATTATTCTCCCCCTTTGAAACCGAATTTCATTCAGAATGAGGTGAATATATATGGATCATTTTGCTTCCAATGGAGCTTTCAAATCGATTGCAATTGGTATATTTGGCACCATGTAAACGTATTTTCATTCAGGCACTACCCAAATATTGTGACCATAGGTGAGGGTTGGAAGAAAGATGGACCAATAAATTCAAAATTTCACTTCTCATCTTGGCTTTTTTCTTTATAACAATAAAGACACAATCATCACTGTGGATGAACCCCCAACCTGTCCATTTTTCACTTCGATTTGCCATCCTTCATGAACAAGATTCTGAGATACTTAAACTCCTCCACTTGAGGCAGAGAGTCATCCTGACCCAGAGGGAGCCCTCCAGAAAAACCCAAAGGTTAAAAATGAAGAGGAAATAATATTTTGTAACTTACTTCATTTGCTTTACAATGGTGCTCTTCCCAGACTCCCCGGCACCTGTTGGGACATTAAAAAATTAGAGTTAGGGCTTTTAGTTGATGTCTTTGAGCATGTGATTACAAATAAGTACAACATCAGCAGTGGCTGTTTCTGTTCTGAAAACATGAGCAACCCAGTAATGACCTGTCTCTAAAATCATTCTGTCCTCTGGGTTGTCTTGTGTATTTATGTTTCCATTTGTGAGGACATGATGTACAGATACGCATGAAGACCTCCCCCATTAATTCCAATGTTTGTTTTTCACCCTATTATTAGATGGGTTCAGCAGAGTGATGGCTTTTGTAAATCTATGCGAGATAGTGATAAATGAAAAAAGAAACATATTAAAAAGAAATTCTATTAGATTATATTTTCAATCTAGTCCAATATTAACATTAATAAAATACTGCAACATCTTTGTATAAGTAATTTTCTAGAATAAAAATGAAAGCATGCAGGCAGGCAGAAGACATGGGAAATCCACTACTGTAAATTATCAAGTATTTCGCTCACAACTGAAACAGAAAGTTGAAAGATGCTAAACATCTTTTTAAAAGCAAAAAAAGGATTAATATAGATCTAAAACCTGCAATTTTTTTTAACTTGTTGCTGCAAAGGCACACATACACACATATAACACCAGATGCATGTTTAAATCTGTAAATGATCCCTAAAATGTCAAAAACTATGAATTCCACATTCATCTAAAAAAGAAAAAAAAAAAAATCACATTTCTAGACAGACCCAGAGGACAGGAGCAATCTAATCAGATCATCTGTTTCTTTCAGTCTGCTTTATACTCACATAAACATTGAAATATAGCTACAGTAAGCTGTACAAAGACATATTTCTGTTCCTTAAAGTGAGACACAATCTCTGACACTTCCCCCGTGCTGTCAGGGATATCCCAGCACACACAATCACATCATGCTACCTGACCCAGTCCTGCCAGCAAGCATTAACCTGGTCAGTGGCTGATGGAGCGACCAGCAAAGTTACATCCTCACATGGTCAATAATCGTCATACAGTATTGTCACTTAAATGAGGTGACTGTAGCATAGCAGGAAGAAAGTTTGTGTCTCAGTTTGAAGATTGCTGTCTCAGTTATTCTACCCAAATCTACACATCAACGGTCCTTCAGCAAAACTACGTAAAAACAAATCCCACATTAGTGTTTGTCTTATTACTGGATAATGTTTAATACATTAAATGTAATTCAAATATTGCTACAAAAAAAAAAATCTTTTTATTTAACCTATATAGTTTACGTTATTTTTTTAGTTGTTTTTTTTTTAATTTGGTTTGGTTTTCTATCTGAGTGTATTTTGAATTAGACTACTATCTGTTTATAAAAATGAATTATTAATAAACTTTTCTGAACTTAATGGTTTTGCACAGGAGTCATTACATATGATATTTTAGCTTCTGTTTCTACATAAAACATTAACATTTCCCTGTAGCAAGAGAAACATAAAGAAAGCTATATATACTGGATTTGACTGACAAGAGCTTGAATGAAAAAAAAAGTCTCATGCAAGAAGAGAAACTGGAAAGTGGAATATCAGTCTCCCTGCAGGCCCACACATATTTGAAGGTCACCTTCCTGACACAAGAATAAAACTCTGCCATTAATATTTCAAGCCTACAGGGAGGCGAACAGCGGGGAAAAAGGAGAGTCTCCTAATTCTTCTTGCAAGGTGTTTGAGGAGAACTGGCCACTGATGTCGCTTTGCTTCAGGAAAAACTTCTGAATTGATTTAAGATTTTAAAGGAGAAAATAATCTTGTTTTTGCAACCAGAGGGAGTAAATGGTGCAACATAAACAATATTGCTGTTATTCATCTTCAAGATGGAATTGGAGGATGAACCTGAATTCCCCAAAACGTTATAACTATTTGTCTTTCTCTGTGTTATAAAATATATAAAACAATATATACAAACAGGGCATATGTGAGTCAGGTTAAAAACATACTGCAGATTTGAGAAAAAGACAATATTATGATTAACACAGATGTTTAATTAAGATGTCCCATTGTAGAAGAAACATCTGTGCATTTTCTTTATGACACAGGAATTCAGATAGTTCATAAATGTTTTAGGGTATCAAAAGAGGTAATTTAACTGTCATGCTGCTTCATGTTGAACGTCATTATTCTGTCTTCTTTACAATGTTTTGACTGCAAGTAAAACATGCTAAATGGTTTCTGCTGTTTGCAGGAACCCAAGAGTCATTGTGCAATCCTAGCAACTGAGGAACTGAAGGCCCGATCCTTTTCTTCCACATGATAGGAAGTATTCTCTGTGTTTAGTGTAAGAACTGTTCCGACCATCCGTATACAATTTTCTGATCTTCACATACCATACACTGTTTGCGATACCATCAAATACTTAACAGTATTATTCTACTGTATATGTTTACCTTCTCTATTATGACACAATAAAGCAATCTGAATAGTAAATACATTATTATCACTTGCACTAAGCACTATTTACTCATGGCTTCTCTGGACTAGTAAAATCTGCAGTCTGTTACTACATTTGACACCATCACCACACAGATGTTTAAGATGGTAGCCGTGCTATAATTCCAGGTAATTAGTGAAGTACTTGTAAAATAATCTCTAATACAAATTATTTTACAAGTACAAACAAGTTTTGTCTTTTTACAGCATGTCGGACATGACTATGCCCAGTCAGCTGAATTTGATGCTATAACACCTTTCCTGCAGGATTCTGAGGACACAAGACTAAAGTATTAAAAAACATCTAATATGTGAGCCTTTAAAATTTTCCAAGGTTTCTGAGACATTTAATCCATTTTATGGCTAAAGGGTAAGGAATATCATACTGTAAGATTAATTAGAAAAATAAGCTTTGGCCAATTTACAAAAGTACAAAAAAGGTATTTTGGCAAATATGTTGTGTGGTGTGGTAGTTTGCACTGCTGCTTCACTTGAGACAGTTCCTGGTTCAAATCCCAGCTGGAGCTAGAGTTCAAAACCATGGATATAAAGTTCCTTTCTGGTTCTCAATTTAAATTTCTGAATCTAAATTTAAATCTAAATTTAGGAGTGAATGCGAGTGGTTCTTTGTGTCTGTGATGGAATGGGGGGGGGGGGGGGGTTTCCCCATCTCTTGCATGATAACAGCTGGAAAAGGCTCCATTGCGCCCCATGAAATAAATTAAGTGTTACAAAAAATGGATGGATGAAGGCTTAGAACAGAAGGGGGGAAAGGGCTGATTCTCTGTATTTGTAGATAGCTATACTGCCATTATATAAGGTTATGGATTTTCTAACCTAATTTTCAAAGAAAAAAATAATTAATTTCTTCTAAAATAACTGTAAATAACTATTTTTTATAGCTTTTGTACAGCTAATGAATATTGTATAGCTAACCTGACCTTAAAACTATCAATATATATCTACTCTGTTTTAAATCAAGCTTTAAACTAGACAAGTTGTTTAATGTGTGTGTTTGATGGGAGTTGACCTGTACATTCACGCAGATTTCAGCTTCTTAACAACTAGGCATCGATTATAAAGGCTTCATCATACTATGGCTTTTTGCTACAATTACAACTGCTGTAACTGAATGAGATATCATAATAAAATGAATAATCTATTTGTAGAGTGAATTTATGCAACTCATCAAATTTTTCATGAAAACAAACATTTTGTCACAATGGGATGGAAACAACAACTATTTCATCTTTAATTGAAGTACAACTGGTCAAAGGAAGGCTTCATTATGAGGGGACTGCCAATAGGGCTGATCCATTGTCACTGCAGGATATTAACATTTTTATGAGTCAATAAAATGACAAGTTACTCAACTGATATTAACAGCGGACTCACACAGAGCTCAAATATTTACACAAGTCTATCTGTAAATGTTTGCCTTGCAGAGAAAAACAAACGATATTTGTTAAAAAATTTCCCATGAATCCTGCGCTTCACCAGAACCAGGACACAGGCTTCAAAGGGTTGGCCGAGTTACACAGATCCATCTGCAGAGCTGGCAGAGGGACAACCTTCTTCTTGTAAAGTTCTTACAACAGACCCAGAATCTCTCTGTGGCAACGGGCAAACATCGCCATCCACATTTTTCTGCCTCATCAACCTCAACCATTGAAAGTGGCTCCCAAGTTGCTTATCAGTGAGTGTCAGAACAAAGAGAAATAACACGGTTTGAAGCAAGAGTTTTAAAATTGGTCTGGCCTACAGAAAAGACAACCATCCCTCTCATCATATACAATGCTATCACAAGCTCACTCGAACTGATGACAGCTTGGGACACTTCTCAGTCATCCACTGCTGAGTCCTCATTCATGGACTGGTTAAATTTACAGAATGTCATAGCACACAAATATCCACATACTGTCATGATTTGGGTTTTTCCCTTTGCTTTGTTTTCAGGGTTCCTGTTTTATTTTGTAGTTTTCCTGTTTAGTTCCCTCGGTTCTTGTTTAGCTTCATTGATTTCCTGTTATTGAGTTCACCTGGTTTCATTTTGTTAATTACTTCACCTGTTTGGCTTTCCTGGGTATTTATACTACTCAGGTTCACTCCTTGTTGCTGGATCATTGTGTACCTCTGTTAGTTTGTCTTTTCTTAGTTTCCGGGGTTAAAAATAAATCAGTCTAGAACCTGCATCCCTGTTCCGTCTTCTCTGCGTTTGGGTCCACTCCCTCAACATCTCCACTGCCTGCCGTGACACATACATTATCAGAACATAGTATGCCAATCATACTAAACTATCCTTCGAAATCATTAAGATTGACATGCATATTGATGGGGAAACAAGCAGTTTTTGTGTTTTGGCTAAAATATTTTCAAGCTTTTAAATCTACTGGTGTGAATATTAAGAAGAAATGCTCTACTTAGGTTTGATCTGAGTGCTTCACTTGGTATTTTTTTTTTGTTTTTTTCTTCTTGTCAATGAACCTCTGATTTTGGATTTACAAATCCTAACTACCTTTGCTTAGTAAATTGTGAATTCACTAAATGAATTTACTTGTCCTATTTACTATGTCTGCTTCCTAGTCTTATATGGACTTTTCCTTTGTTACAACAGGAGCAGTATACTCACACAAACACACACACACAACGGCACATTGCAATCATGCAGTAGCTGTTTTTTTTTTTCTAGTAGCTGTTTGTCAGATGCCAAGTCATTCTGCTCAATGACTGCATCCCTATATTCCTATAAGTAGGGGTTATAGACTAGAAGTCTATTTCAGCATTTCAGATCTCACTCTGTTGGGGGTAGTCACAGATCTGAATGTGTGCAAGAAGGAAATGGCATAACTGTGTGTCTAATTGCACATCTTATATGTATTCACAGACTGGGATGGCACTCACTATTTCTCTTAGGTTACTGATTGACGGAAAAATCAGGAAGCATGAACTCAACAGAGCAAATGTCATCTTCCTGTCATCTTCATGTCATTATAACTCTTAAATAAACAGCAGAAGCATCACATGGTTACATACTGTTTACAAAACATTATGTATGAATGAATGGATATTTTTTCCCCTTTTCCTGCTTTAATAAGATGTTTTTTATAGTACATTTATTGTCACACATCAAAGCAACGCTATGACATTTTGGAAAACAGCATTTTATAAATCATACCACAGACACTTAACATTTGACTAACTGCAATGAAATCTTGGAAAACAGTGCAAATGAACTCACATTTGCTGCTCTTGCTTTTTGTGGATGGCTCTGTCAAATCAGGAACAGCAAATGCATTTCTCACCATGTGTCATTTGTCATCACCTGACACTTGTTTACTAACACTGGTTTATTATTGGCAAGATCCGTACTGGCTTCTGCAGGGATAGAGTTTCCAAGGACAAGTACTGCATAAAATACTTGTGAGTGGTTGTGAGTGAGAAGGCAGTGAGAGAATATCCTAACATTATTACTATTATTGTTATTATTATTAAGTCTGTTAAATACTAAGTATATTACTTCCTAGATGAATACAGCTATGCACACTCATCACACCACTAAATCATTACATCTAAACACACCATTTTTCATGTTTTGTTCGGTTATATTTCTGTTTCTTTTTTTTCTGTATCCTTTGTTCTGCATCATTTGTTCAACTCCTGCCACATTTGTCAGTTAAATAAAAAGAACATCAAAGAAAGGCACTGGGGAAAAGAAATAATTAGATAATTTTACCACAAAACCAGATTATGCATGTTAGGCTAACAGGCAAAAGAGTTAGATCTTTGAAGGTGATACCCTGAGGTGGTACCCTGGTGATGCTTTTTGTCTTTACATTTGAGACTAGCATGACTCCATGTCTGTGGGAGCAAATGTTGGCTTACATTGAGCACTTGAACATATCAAACTGTTCTTTGATGTTTTCTTGTTAAGAAACGTGTAGAAAAATTAGAAGCGACATCCTCTGATCTGTATTTCATTGACATGTTTTAATTAGAAGTCTGAGGTCACGATCATCACTGTAACTGGGGAGGAGGAAAGAATTACTCTAGAGTAGCTCAAAGTGCACAGATTCCCTTTGGAAAAGCTAAGCGCAGTAGCCATTTATGGTATTCAGCAGAGGCAAACCAGCTCTATCCTTCAAATACAAACAAGACCTTAAAAGTAATCTCCTTCTATAAGCGAATGAACACGAGGACAATTCAAAGACAGAGCACTGTAATCTAAAAGCAGATGCAGAAAGATGAGATAGGACTCTCAAGGAGTGGGGTGGACAAGATGAACAGGAGTGACAAATGAGCTTGAAAAGGAGAAGGAGGAGAAGGAGGAGAAGCAGGATGTGATGCAGCATAAAATGTGTGAGAGATCTAAACATAAAGTTTGGGGGGAAAAAAGGAGGGTGAACACTTTCAAATTGATATCTCAACACTTTTTTAATCAGTATCTTAGTTGTTTAAATACAGTAAGCTACCTAAAACCTTCTGAGAACCTTTTAAACAAAAAAGGCATTTAAATCAAAACGTGCAAATTCCTTTTACAACCTGATAAATTAACAAATCCTGTTCTACCTTTTTTTTGTTGAAGCCACTGCCTTTCAGTTGAAGGTGGAAGTATTCTATTAGCTGCAATTTGCACGTGATGTAGAGGCAATAATGCTGAGCTCTCATTTCCTGAGTAATTAACTTGACTTTTTTTTTTAGTTTATTACACATTTACCACAAGAGGATTGTCTCTGATAGGTTTAGACAAATAAATAAATAAATGGACTAGATTAATCACATCTTCATGCCTAAGTATGAATGGAAACATTAACAAAAATACAAAACAGACTTGCATACACAGCAAAGGCACATGCTACTGTGGAAGTGAGAGTGCAGCATCAGCAGCAGACTGGGGCTAAATTGCTTTGTGTTTTTGTTGGCAGTTAGCAAAGTCTGCAGCTATGCTTTGTGTAAGTGAATCTGACACTGTGCAGCCTTAAGCATACTACTAATAATAAAGGTACAGTGTGTAACTTATTTGGCTTTTTACTAGCAAGACTCAAGTATTACTTTCATAAATACATATATTACTGAAGTCTAATCACAATCATATCCAAATGAAAGCATTCTTGTAGCTTTGATTGAGTTGTTTATAAACAGCAAGGTGGCAGCGAACCCAACAGAAGGCTGCCATGTTACATCGCCATCTTTAAACAGTGCAGCTGAAAGGGACAAACTTGTTAGCCTGACACATTTTAGCTGTGAATCCACGTGTGTTGTTGGGGGAGGCGAAAAAACACGCAATGATGATCATTCAACTTGTTTTACATTGAAATGTAGGACCGTCCATACTCTTTCCTCAGCAAGCGGCTGTTACTCAATAAATAAAATGACAGAAACAGCTAATTTGTCAGCCTGAATTAGAAAAGCTCCATTGCAACAGTTTTTAGTTGCTGTTACTCTTCACAGAAGTCATACCAGTAGGTACCTGTGCGCGTCTGTCATATTTTCCAAGAGTTTCTCCTCATGGGTCATCATTTGTTTCAGCTGGTTTTGCAGGATGACCTGCAAGTACCATTGTACCAAGTAGCTTATTGCATTAATAATAAAACAACTCCAACTTGTACAAAATGTTGACATGTTCAATTCAATTCAATTCAACTTTATTTATATAGCATCAAATCACGGCAATGCCATCTCAAGATGCTTTACAGACAGAGAAAAAAAACATAATGAAAGCCAATTCATAACAGCCTATGTAAGGAAACCAACAGATTGAGTTGGAAGATCCAACTCAATCTCCCATCCTGAGCAAGCACACTGGCATGTTCACATTTGTGACTCTCCATGGCTTTGGTAGTGGTAATAGCTTGCCTAAACGCCGATGCGCCAGAGAGCACTGCTGGGTTGGGAGTAACTCACACACTGGGACATTAATGAATGCTTACAATCACATCAATAGAGGCTACACAGGTATGATGTATACTGTCTTTACTATTTTACCAAAAATAGATACACCATCCTTAAGAGGCCTATAATAAATAAAAAATACTGCCTATTGTCATGGCATTACTTCTTTGGGGAAAAATGAAGCATATTGGCATATACCTGCATTATAGACTTTTGTCTGCACAGCTTCCACGGGAGAATGACTCATTAGCACAGATGTGGTATATTTCCTCCTTTGCAGTCATCCCAGATTGCTGCCCCTGAGTGCTGGTGTCATGACTGTTGAACTTTCAACTTGTTTTTGTTTTCTTTTTTTTTTTATAGCTATTTAAATGTTAATCTCCTCTCAATATCAATGAAACTAAAAACTATATACTACAGGTCTACAATAAAAATGTGGCTGCTATTTAAAGCCTTGTAATAAATAGGGTAACTTGACTGACACAAGGAGGCATGGTGTTATTTTATGACTGAATATGTTAAAGCAGTTTTTATTTTTACCAGAGATGAGTAGAATTAATGTGCATACATATCTTATTCATCTTATTCTCATCTTATTCTATAATGCTTGTAAATAAAAAAGCCAACAAACACAATATTTAGTAATGCAAATCCCATTTTATCCAGCCACTAGAAGCTACACTTAAGAATGTTAGTGGTTGGTCACACTTGCAGATGTCTAATATTTGACCAGTGCAGTCACACAAAAAATTAAGATATTCATTTGTAAACATAAGGCATCATAGCATCCCGGACGAGCCCACACTAATGTTACAACCCCCCATCTGCTAGGGGAAAGGAGCAGCAAACATTAAAGACAAAAGCAAATGATTTAGGTAACAATTTATAAGGCAAACAAAACTAAAACGCCAGGAACAAAACACCTCAACACCAGAAGCGTTTCAAATATCAAAAACACCATAAGGTACCCAAACCCACTCTTTTAAAGGCAACTACAACAATGATTCAACAAGTCACCAAAACATCCAGCTTCTGATGGCAAGCTGTTCTGCACAAGCACAGCTGCTGTGGATGCTGATCCCAGCCTGGTTATATAGCAGAGCTCCAGCTGGACAGCAAATGATTGGGCCAATCACAATGAGGCATCCCAGATCTAACCAACTGCAGATGGGTGATGGCACAGTCGGGTGTGTGCTGTTGAGCCTGCCCTGGTTTTTAACCAAATAAAACAAGAGGCCAAGGCCTGAGGCTATAACATTTCCTCTTTGATTTAAAAACACTTTCTATGCGTTATTTTGCTCCAAACTTTTCTTGTAAACATGTTCAGTATGTCAACAAAATTGTAGAAACTGGTTTAATCGACTAAAAGTCTTCATCCTGTATCTGTATCTGCATGTAGAGCCAGTGATTAATCTATATGTCACAAAACCTCAAACCAACAAGAAACACAGGAAAATTATGCTAAAAAATAATCACTTCCTCATTTGTTATTCACAAGTTCAAATCAAATGCAATCAAACACAGACACAAAATACATTCATGGTGTTAGAACTTAGTTAAGCTAAAGCAAAATAAAAGAAGATTGAATTGTGAAAAGCAGACACATTAATCATATCAATATTTGCTTATGTTTTAATGAACAAAAATCAATAGCCATTAAATCCACTGCTCTTGTCTAAACATGGTCACTATGTCTGTAAAGAAGATAAACACAGATGTAAGGATTCAGAAATGCAATGAACAAACAAATAGATCACATGACAGCAGCATAATTCAGTCTTTCTTTACTGCCTATAGAAACACAGACAGATTTTCCTTTAGCATCAGGGAGGAAAACAGCTTAAAACTGTATAATGAAAACTTGATCAATATCAGGCTTGATGCATTTCTCCAAATAAGCATTTACTTGTTTGAGAGGTGAACTCAATTTAAGACACTCATTCATAAACTCATTCATTGCCCTTTGTCAGCAAGCACTTATTTACAGTCATCTGTATTTACAGTCAGTCTAAAGTCAAGTCTATCTCTGTACTCTGCTTGGCTGAAGTCTTTCACCCAGGCAATACACAACTTGAGTTTGTGAGGAGAAACAAACACTTGGATTGCCTCACTGCAACACAACATGCTGGTTCCAGTGGTGACTGTCAACTAACTAAAATTTGTAGTCCAGATGTTTGAACAAGCCACACAGCCATCTCCCCTTCACCACCACCACCACCAAAACCCTTTCACAAGGTAGAGACTGATGGAGGAATACAGTACAGCATGCTATCACCTGAAGTGGAAAAGTAGGTCATCAGCCTTGCAGGGAGCAGAAGAGCTTCACTGCTTTATTCTGCAGAGTTGTATGCTTGCTGCACTCTAAGCTTACAGTCCATTGCACCAATAAAAGCCAGGAAAACAAAACAGAAAACTGAAGTAGCTTTTAAAGGAGAATAAAGGAGTCATGCAAGTGACGACCGCTTTTTATGTACACAACTCAGCAATGGCACACTAGAGCAGAAGACAAGGCATGTGACATGACATGCAAAGTATGCAATGCAATCAATCACTGCTGATCTGATGAAAAATCCTAAGCTGAAAAGAGACACACTTCATTACTGCCTCCTAATAACAAGAGCAAGAGCCTCTCTACAATAAGTCCTTTTAAGGACTCACTGCATCCTTCAGCACTATTGATCATCCAGTTTTAAATTAAAGTCTGCAGTGTGTTACCGGTACTGCTCTCGAGTGCTTCATACCTATCCACTTCAACCCTCTCAGGCACTATTGACGACACATCCTGTTTAGCAAACACAGCACGTGCTGTGCAGCAAGATGCCACTCCTTTCTAATTTGTCTCTTTCTGTATGCTCCCCTATGGCAGCACAAAACACAAGTCAAATACATTATTTATATGCTGTGCTCGTAATGCTCAACTGTATCTACTCATAAAGATAAATCCAACCACTAAACACCTTAAGATTACTTTATAACAAAAAATTATATGTATATATATATATGTATATATATATATATATATATATATATATATATATATATATATATATATATATATGTGCATGAAATTTGCATGGATTGTATTAGAAAAGCATAATATTTATATAATATTTATTTATTTCCATTTCTTATGGTAACACATTAGTAACTGTTAATGTCATGAAGACCTCTGCTAATATTGGTCATTATGTACCTCTACGGGATGCACCCAGGGCAGATTCAGGACATAGTTTTGAACTATGGACTATTATTAGCATTGGTTGTGTCAGTTTTGTTTAGTTTCACATATTAAAGAAATAAAGTTTTTAATCGATCAGTTCTGGTTCTAAGCAGTGAGGGTGGTACAGTGCATATAAGTTTGTAAAAATGCAGCAACACTCAGACATTTTCTTTTTGTTGTCAGAAATAGTTAAGGCAATTTGCATAATCAAATATGGCACTTGGATGTGAAAGGGGGCATGTGAAGGTGAAGCCTTAGTGATGCAATTAAAGCTGTATATCTTGGGATCACCCAAAATGCTCATTAACTCCAACTATGAATAGGGCTTGCACTTTGGTTACTTTTAATTTTGTATGTGTACACATGGTGTAGAGAAGGGGTGGGCAACTTTGGTCGTCTAGGGTTGCAGTCCTGCAAGTGTTAGGAGTTGCCATATAGCAATACATCCTGATACCTATCGGATTAAATCAGCAGGTTTGTGCAGAGCTTGAAGTAGAATTCTGCACAAGTTTGCTAATTACTCATTGGTTTAAGGTTGATCAGGTGTGATTTCTAAATTTCTCAACAAGAAAAGAACCTTAAATTGAAGAGAATGTCTGTAGTTGTGTCATAATTTAATAAAAATATATAAGTAGTTGTAATTTAGCAGTAAGAACTGCACAAAATGCAGATCAGAAATCACATTGATCATTTAGAGAGGAATTAGCACATTACTCAGGCCCTATTAATTACATTAATCATATTATTGATCGCCTGGCGAGCTGTCCAGGCTAAACCCTGCCTTTCGCCCAAAGACTGCTGGGATAGGCTCCAGCTACCCTGCGACCCTTCATCAAACTAAGTGGTTAGGATAATAAATGAATGAATGAATGAATGAATGTTATTGATCACTAGTTGCAGCACTTAATGTGCAGAGGCTCTTTAATCAAGCAGTTGTCATAATATTCCAAATAATTTAAGTTAGACAGGCAATGGAGAGTAAAACAGGAGTACTTAGAGATCGTAAGTGGTAGTTGTATTCTGGTGAAAATTATAATATGCAATATATTAACGGAGACAAATGGAACAAGGCCAAATGGGCTTTTGAAAATATTCAGGAGAATGAGCCTAAAAAAACTGATGAAGTTAGTCTTGTTTACTGCCAGCTTGTAGATGTATGCAGTATATTTGTTCCATATACAGCTTAAAATTAGGTTGGGGTTGTGCTTGTTGTTTAGAATTTTTCTGATTATTTATATCGGAGGAGTTTACTGTCTCAGACATTTTTCCTGTCACAATGATTCAGGGTAAGATATGGTATCTATATTGTAAAAGAAAACAAATCTGGCATAAAAAATATTATTTAAGACTGTCAAACAATTAAAACTTTATTCTAAGCAATCATGGGATAGCTGTGGATCAATCAAGATTAATCACATTTCAAATTATAACCACCTAGCTTGTGTCCTGCAGACAGGTTGGTGTTACACCTAAAATTGCAGACTCAACAAATGTGTGCTCTGAGTTGAAATGGTACTTCAAGATGTCCGTACTTTGGTGAAATGATAGCGTCTTTCTGCTGTGTCTGCAAATTACAGTGATTTTATTGATTACTCCATTATTGTTTTGTTTTAATAAATTCTCAAATTTCTCATCAAAAGGGCTAACAAGTTTTTCCATATTTTTCCATCCCATGCTGGTCACAATCTGCCGTCACATACATAGAAATAACAACTTTTTTCTTCGCTAGTTGAAGGAATGCAACAATTTAACGCAACACTGCCTTTTATGGGAGTGTGAACCAGAATGTCAGATGCAACAACTGAGTGTCGAATTGTGTGATATACAAATGGGACATCTTGCACAGGCAGTAATATGTTAAAAAAATTGCCACATTACACAAATCTAATCTACTCTTCAGCACTCACTATGAGATGTCTCCTTTGGTGCATGATGTGCATATAAAAGTTACACAATATGAAATATTTAAGTTCTGGTCTCCATTGAAAATTCAAATTGTACTTTGCAAAACTAATCCATGTATTGGTTAAATTTGATACATTTTAAGCCCAGAGACTGGTTGTGATCATGATGTTCTTGTGTAACAGCTACTGTGTCAGTAATGCTGTCTTGATGTCTTCTAATGCGAGAGTAATGGAAAGCATAGAAACCATATCTAAATGTTGGCATAAAAAATTAAACTGTGTGGAAAAGCTAAGAGAATGATACAAAGCCTTGCATAGGCATGTACTATAACCAGTTACCATGGTAAAGCACCATACCTTAACACCAAAAGCATTACAAAAATCAAGTAATTAATATGTTTAGAAACAGAGCAAACCAAAACATTATAGCAGCTTCTCTCAGGTGAATTTACAACCTTAAATATCCTCTTTATAATGAAGGGTGATAGCCTTGCTTTTATCATGTTTCTTTTTGTCTATAGGTAGGTAGGTGTGCTATGGGCAGGTCCCATTCGTCAGAACACCTGCTCGTAGCGCACCTGTGCTATAACTGCTGTGGGCTTTCTGCTCTCTCTCTCTCACTCTCTCTCTCTCTCTCTCTCTCTCTCGCTCTCTCTCTCTCTCTCTCTCCCACAGCTTGGTTGTTGGTTTGTTTGTTCAGACTTTGACTTGCAACCACTTCACACCAGTGACTTTCATGTTTACACATTATACACACGTATATTAAGTTGGTACACAGCATGGCCTTCCCTCATTGCTGTCACAGCCTACCACGGGGGTTGTGACCGAGGATATGATGGCATACTTTTAGCTAATCACCTCTGCTACAACCTTTACCAAGCTCTGTTGCTGAGACTCAGCCACAGTATACACAACTTTTAGCTCCTGGAACTTTCTTCTTCTGTTTCACCACAATATTAAATGCCCGTAATATAGAATAATATGCAATGAGGATGGTGGCACATCAAGCAACAGACAGGCAACACAATCAAATGCACATTTAGCACAAAATCTAGTTGGACTGCTAGTAGTAGGTGGGAGGGGGTAAAGTTATGAGTGTCATATCTTTTTTTAATTATTTATTTATTCTTTTATTTGTCTTCAGCCAGATTCAGAATTGGCATACCATATGGTTTGCATCTTAAGTGCTAGTCATTCAGTGATTCATCGACTAAAAATTGAAAGAGAAAAAAAAGAATATCATGTGAAACTGTAGCAAAAACAGGAAATCCTCAGATCAAAAAAGAAAACAATTCTTCTGTGCGCCTGAATACGAACCTAAGGCTTAGCTTAGCATGAAAACTAGGCAGACTTTGCACACAAGTTCAATTTATGAACACCATCTACAATGTTTTTTCAATAAGCTATTTGCCAACTTTGTTTCCAGACATTTTCTGTTTTCAAACAAACAAGCTGGTTGGAGTTTGTCCTTTAAAGCATGGACAGAATACACGAGAATGCTATCAATAATCTCTTAAAACTCTGTGAAACAATGCAGTCATGTTTCCAGCATATTATACTCCTGTTCAATCCTGTATTATTTTCAATAACCTTTGATAGGCTTCTCGCATCAATCCTTCATTGCAAAAGGTTATTTGGAACCTCTGCTGAGCACACACTGTGAAGAAAGAATAAAAAACACTGTGTTTAAATAGTAAACTAGTGAGTTTTTATTCTAAGAAAAATCACTGCCTATGTTTATATATCGTGTCAGGCCTGTGTGTGTGTTGTATATCACTGGAGGTTCATCTAGTGATAAAGAGATCAATAAACTATTGACTGGATTGTTGAGTTCTGGAGAATGAAAGCGCTGTCCACGCACAGACAGCCTGATTAATCAAAAGTCTCACGTCATTTAAAGACAAACAGCCGGCAATGGCAAGCCAACAACACACCACACAAATATATCAGTCCATAAAATTATTCATCCTTTTTTTTTTTTATGTTGGATCATCTTTATTCCGCTCATATTTCTTTCACAAGCTGGTGAAATTTTAAAATTTAGTTCAGTGCATGACTTTAGTCATTATACTAGTACATTACTAAGGTGAATTTTTAAACTAATTAAACAAATTGCAAAGCAAACCCAACCATTTTATCTTTGTGCTCATCTTAATAGATAGTGTATAATTAATAGATATCTATCTGATAGATAGGAAGATGCGAAAGCAAACAAAGATAAAGTTTTTAAGTGTAAAAACAAGAAAAAACATGAGCAGTGAAAAACTTACAGTAACAATAACTATACCCAGTGCTGTCGCTCATTGCCTGACCTCATCATGTTTGATCTGTATTTGTGTTTCCAATCACCAGTCACAAAATCTGTTTTTGTGTGTTTTATCTGATTCCTCCAGCTGAAAGATCAGTGGTTTGATCCCTAGCTGGCACCCGTGCATTGGCTCACGTTTTCTGTGTTTATGTAGAGGCCTGCAGACTGCTGCAAGTGTTTTTGTGAATTCATTAAAAAAAAACACACACTGTTTTATTGAACTTAAAGCTCAAAAGATGCAATTTCAGAACAGACTATCATTTAAATGTTGTTGCCAGACATTTTCATCTGTCTGCTAGCTGCACACAAACCCAAGTGGTGTGTAAACACCCAAGGAAGGAAAAAAGGAAGGCTTTGTATGGTTTGAGGAGCTAAAATAACATTTACTGTCTTTAAAATTCTTAAAAATGTCACACCAAGGTCTTGTAAGGATTGTAGACAGGACAAGATTAAATTATGGGGCCACTAACTAATGAATTGTTTGTGATAGCATTGAAAAATCTGAGACCTAAGCCTCTAAAATGTGAAGCGTTAGACATAAACTAATGAACTAATGTCCTCAGACAGCAGTGGATTGTTTCTCTATAATCCTAAAAAAGGAAATACTACCTCAAAACTACTCGCATTTTCCTTAATTTTTTTTTTTTTTTTTAACAATCTAGAACCCTTGAAAACTTTTAACAGTTTTAACGGCAGCCTCCCATGTGTGACAAAACCTTTCCATCTGTTACATCAAGCAGTTATTTTAACACTGCAGATATCTGTAAAGAGTTCATATTGAGTAGTTTTACATTGACATTCAAAACCAATAATCCTGCTAGTATTTTTTTGTTCCTGTAATCTCTATGCGTCAGGGAAAAAAAAAATTAAACAAGTTTCATTGTGTAGTCTCAGAAAATGACCATGGCAACCACTGCGAGAAGAATGGCGTCGTGACAGGTTTATCTTTAGCAAGAATAAAAGGACTTTAGAGGACATAGACCTTCACCAAGCAGCTCATTTCCAATGTGATTTCCACTTTATTTTACAGTCCTACATTCATTTTATATACACTATTAGATTAAAATTACACTAGTGATGAAAATTCCAGAGTTCATCCATATTTTTTCCCTCTCTGGATCAGAGTATCCAGAATTCTGCTGGAATCCAGATCTAGCTTTAAAACCTTGTAAAACTCGAACTTGTCCTACTTTTTTTGGCCAAGAAGTCTGACCATTTATGCGTACATAATGAAAATGGCCTCATCTCGCACTGATAAAGAATCCTAAAAGAAATTCCTGGATCCAGATGGTGATCCAGATTACTCCTCACATTTAATGGAATCTATGTTAGACCATCAACCATCAATCAAAAACCATCCAGTAGTTTATTTTATAAAGTTGCTAACAAACAAATAGACAGACAAACAGATATACACAGGCAAAAACATAACCTCCTTGGCAGAGGTAACATTCTTACCTTTATTTATGAACGATTTACTTAACTAGATTTACCAAGCTTTAGCAGTAGGACTGCAACTAAATTATTTTAATAGTCGACTAATCTGTAAATAATTTTTTCGGTTAGTCAATTAGTCACAATTATTTCTGTCACGCCCACCATCTGTGCTTCCAGTTGACGCAGCTCTTTTTATAGGTTCCAGTATGTTTTACCCCACTCTCTTCATTTACATCATCTGAATGTCACCCTGATTCCCAGTCAGTCACAACATAATGTCCTTTAGTAAGTTAAAAAATGACTCCTAAATAGGCCTTTCGCAATAAGCAAAAAGTCAATTAATTGCATGGTAAGAAAAAATGAGTGTGATAAGTTTTTCGGCTGCAATAGGAAGCAGGGCCTTCGCCTACACTGTCTCACAAATTTGCAGCCCGTGAGTAGTAGCAAGCCCAAAGCAAGCCAGGAAAACTTGAGCTTTGGAAAGAGAAAAAGGACAATGGTATTAGTTTCAAAGCCGAACGTCACATCTGCAGTGTGAAAGCACTTTTAAAGCTAAAGACCGCGGTGAACCGCTTAACCTGTGCGAGCCGGTATGCTGCATTTGTTTTAAGACAGTCTCATCTAAACGTGGCAATACAACGAAACCTGCAAAAGACAACCAGCCATGGCAATTTTCCCATCTTTTGGGGGTGGGGGGGGGCCTGACTCAGATGACTGTCTTCCTGACAGTCCACAATCACTGGAGCATTTAACTGTCTGACGAAATACAAACAGGACAGGGAAAAAGATGCACACTCACAGACAGTGTGGCTCGTTTAATTGGTAAAGAGATGCTACCCTTTAATATTGTTTAAAAACCGGCATTTCGAAAAATGCTACAAACATTCGACAGCCAGTACGAATTGCCTGGACGAATATACATATCACAAACAGCAATTTCACTACTTTACAATAACATGAAAGACAACATACTGAAGGAGCTCAAAGGTGTTCAGGTTTACTCTGTCACTGCTGATATGTGGTCAAGTTCAAATAGGACCCCTTGCATGAGCTTGACCATACACTATGTAACTGCTGACTGGACCCTGAACTCCATGTGTTTAGAGACTAGATATGTACCAGAGAACCACACTGCTGAAACCCTGGGAGAAAACCTGAAGTCTGCTTTAGCAGACTGGGGACTAGATGAGGAGAAACTAGTCTGCGTCACGACAGACAACGGTGCAAACATTGTTGCTGCAATAAGGAATCTTGGCTGGCCATGACTCAATTGCTTTGGCCATAACCTTCCTCTTGCTGTGTCCCAAGATCGGACAGCACGTGCCATAGGACTTTGTTAAAGTTTGGTTGAGCTGGCTTAAGAGGAGAGACTTGAGAAAGGCACAGAGTGAGGATAATCTTCCCCCACACAATCTAATACTGGTGAGTAATGTTTGATTAATTCATCATTTATTTTTCAACACAAAATATTTTAGGAGTTTTATTTAACTTCAACATCACTCCAGCAGGATATTCTCACACGATGGAGCACAAAGCAGAAGATTGTAGAGCGAGTGTTGGAGCAACTCTAAGCCATAAGACGTGTCCTGGTTCAAGACAGAAAACATTGCCACCTCAACCCAACCTGGCAGGATGTTTCCGTGTTGGAGTCCATCAACGCAGCAATGAAACCGCTGGCTGACTTTGCAGACATCCTTTCTGGGGAAAAATATGTCACAGTGTCCTCTGTTAAGCCTGTGCTGGAACTGATTAAAGGTGACCTCCTATCTCCAAGCCCAGATGACACTGCATTGACAGCTAGTATTAAACAAAACGTTTGCAGGGTACTGGATGAAAAATACAGCTCCCCTGCTGTTCAAGTCCTCCTGAGAAAGGCCACCATCTTGGATCCAAGGTATTGCGGCATCATGAAAGATGCATAAGGCATTGGATGATTTCAAACATCAGCTGGTGCAAGAGTGGACTTAAAAGAACTAGAAAGATGTGGAGAAGGTGCCAGTGGTGAGAACTGCAGCAAAGCTGCCAGATGAAACGAGAATGAAACTATTGTTGCCGCACCCACCAAGAAGAAGAGGCTGAGTGACCTCCTTCAAGTCAGAAGAGCTCATCTTACAAGTCAGACCCAGGTTGAACTTCCAAAAAGAGTGCAGGCTGATGCAGAGCCGACCAGGTTCCTCCAAGAAGATACACTTGATGCATCTTGTGATCCCTTGTTGTTGCGGTGTGAAAATAAAATATCCTTCGATGGTCAAGTTGGCTCAAAAAAAATATGTGCATTTGTGCAACAAGCACCAGCTCAGAGAGAATGTTCAGCACAGCTGGCAACATTGCTACTCCTGAGAGATCTTGACTTAAACCACACAAAGTGAATATGTTGGTATTTCTTGCTCAAAATCTCCCAGACTAAAGAAGCTATGGGTATTTCATCTGGCCTGTTAAGACAACTGCTTTTATTTATGGTATATTTTTCTTGCTAGTTTTTTGCGTATGAAGTTACTAACTGGTAATTTTTTTCAGTTCTTTCTGTCTAAGCTCCATGTTTAATATTTCTCAAAGATATTTTTGAAGTGCAATTTTGTTTACAGAGCAGAGACATCATTACTTATCTATTTTATTTATTGTTTGTTTATTTTATTGACGGTTTGTTTTTCATTAATTGTTAATGAGACTTAGAATCCATTATAGTTTGTGTTTAGTTATTTAAAATTTCTTCCAGTTCCAGTGTAAAATGTTCTTTAAAAAACAAGTTTATATTTTTAAAGGTATACTTGCATTATTATGGCATTATTTTATAAGCCTAAAAATGACTAAATTAATTGCATAGCGCAATATTATCATTTAAGCCAACAATTTCTAAGACAATAAATCGCAAAGCAAAATTTGTTATTGTGACAGGCCTACTCCTGAACCAGCTGAATATTAAATTTAAGTTTAACAGCTTACTACTTATTTATTTTAAAACATTTAAACTTAGCTATAGTGTCATATCCAAGCGATACAGAATTAGCCTCAGAAGAAAAACCAAATAAAGAAAATATTTTAACATCTTAATTTTTGTAGAATTGTATTGAATTGATTATTTACATCTTGAAAAAACCTGTTTTGTAAGGTAAACAAGGGCCAGAATCCTTTCAAAAAATTCATGAATCCAAACGGTGATCCAGATCACCACCCAAATTAAATCACTCCTTCCTTTTCACATTTCCAATAACTCCTGAAAATTTCATGATAATCTATCCATAACTTTTCGAGTTACCTTGAACACAAACAAACAGATGAACGCTGGTAAAAAAACATAACCTCATTGGCAGAGGTAACAACAGCACATCACTACTCAGTTATGCTAACTTTGTCATCTGGAATACTGGAAACCATGACTCTGGGGTGCTTTCGTTTCAGATGCTCATGCATGACTGTCGTGCTGCCGTGGTATGCCAACTCTGCATGGCAGACTACACATTTCACCTGTTTGACACTTTGTTTAGCTGAAATATCCCCACACTTTGGAAATAGGTTGTTCTTTGTTGTTTAAACAAAGACGCACAAAATGACAATACTGCCCCCAGCACTTCCTGTGGTGCTTTGTGTCATTTGTTTGGTGTTCAGAGTTCTTATACTGTCTGAAAAGCAGTTCTTAGGAAATGGTGTTAAGTTCCTCGCACAGCGTTTTATTAGCAAAGCCGTTACGAGGGTTTATAACATGACGTGTCAAAAATGAAGTTTTGCGTCAATGAATTTTCACTGTCAATGTTGTCAACTTTGTCAACAAATTGTTGCAGCCTTATTTACCAGTTAAATGTATACAGGACTGCCAGAATGGATTTAGACGGCTTTGATGCAGTCTCTGCCTACGTTTATGCAGATTATACCATCTCCTTTGGACAGTTTTTCTCCTGTCATTGCAATTACTGTCTAAATGTAGGAACATGTTTCCAATTTAATCCTGACAAACCTGCATAAAGCAAGGCTCTTTTTTTTTTTTTTTTTTTTTTTTTTACCTTACTCTGCCCGTATTGTAGGTGCAGCTCAGTTTTATGTGCAGCATTGTTGAACCTCAATATTTGTGGGTCTGTGGCTTAATGGAGCTGTCACTGACCCACCAGTTGATGGGTTGGTGGTTTTATCCCAGCTACTCCAGTCCACATATTGATGAATGGGTGAATTACTGAATGTAGTTTGTAGTGTAAACCAATCCATTTAACAAGACTAAAAAAGTAAGATTTGTAGTCTATTTGCCATTCAGTTTCCTGACATTTTTAATAGCTTGATGATTTTTTTTATTTTTTTTTTTATAAGGAGCAAATACTTTTATATAACCTGGGGACCATTTTTGACAACACCTCCTCCTCTCCTGGTCAGAGCTCAAACCGATAAGATATTGTATTTTTAATGAAGCTCTGAACGGGTGAAAGGGGGTTGATAGCTATTCTGGGAATGAAACTGTGAGCCAGATCAATGAGTGACCTTGAATATAGAGTTTAAAATTGATGGAGTCTGCAGCACAGCTAGTGATTGTAAATGGTATTGAGTGCACTTAGTCTACATTGGTGCAGAACAGACATTTCACTCAGCTCAGCTTCAAAGCTGCTGCACTCCATTGAATTGATCTTCAAATTCTGCGGACGAAAGTAAAGCAGCTGAGAGTCAACTCCTCCTCCTTCAAAATGTTTGCAGGAGATAGGAAGGAGAACTGCACATCGTATTATTTCTCCCAGTTTTTACCAGGTTATTTTTGCATCAGAACCAATGCAGTTGAGTTTTTTAATAAATCTCTGCACTTTCATGCACTCTAAAATGAATAATGAAAATAGTCTGACAAATCTGCATCTGGCAATTTCAAAATGGTTATATTACAGATCTAATATCAAAAATTAAACATTTAAAAAGATTAAAACTTAAGAATAACTACTGAAATTACCCAAATTATGAAGAATCCCTATACAAAACTCCTGTGTGTACAATTCCTTCCAGATCACTCTCCAAATTTAATACAATCTCAGTTACAGAAAGACTGTCAGAAAAAAAATTGCAAAAAGTTGCTAACAAACGTACAAATTAATACACAATTTAGGCAATAAGAAGGCAAGATACTTATAAACACTTTGAAATGTGGTTACAGCAAGTAACAACCACCTCTACAGAAGGCAAGCCTGTAAGTTAGACAGGGCAGATCTTCCTATGCAAAGATTTTTAAAAAATCTTTCCAGGAACTTATCATGTCACAGAAGTCTCACAAAGTTCAAGCATGAGTAGAAACAATCAACATCACAGTTACCAACAGAATGAGTGCAGATATGCTTATTTTTCACTGTTTATCAGATCATAGTCAGGTTTAAAACCTTCCTATTGCTCAGATTTAAAATTTATTCCAATTGAGGTTGATTGGAGAAACTTAGGTTTTTACATCGCCTGATATTCAAGCAGATCAGAAATGGTCCATATAAACGTATTGCCAACCTGCTAGACTTCTTGCCCCTTCTTCTTTCACTGTATCAGGTCATGTTGGACAGCAGTAATGGCATTATGTGAGGTGGAATAAATTAAGCTTGCCTTATGGCTGCAAATTGTCCTGTCAGTTTTATAAGCCTCCTTCAGAAAAGTTGCAGATGATAAATGTGTTTTTTCATAAAGAAAAAGAGAGTTGTTAGCACTGACGCAACACCCCTTTTGAAAAGTCAAAAAGACTGAAGCTGAATCCAATAAATGCCTGTAATACTTCTGAGTCATATAACCCAAGGCTGAGTGACAACTAAAGATTTTGCCACAGCACTCAAAAGCTATCTGGTATCAGTGTGTTTTTTGTTTTGTTTTGTTTTTTTTACCAGTGGAAAAGAAAATTAATCCAAAATTGTAAGCATCTAATCTTGGGTGTATGGTGATTCAGTGTAGCTATTTCCAGACTCAGATTGGATTTTAAGTTGCAGACACCCCTGCAGACCCCTTCTTTATTATCTGGAAAGGCAAATTTTCCAGTGACAATAATGAAGTTTTTATTTTTCAAAATTGTTGAAATAAACCTACTCGAGCAATCTCTACAAATTGGTTTGGGTATATAATACCTGAAGCAAAGTGTTTGTTATCCCTTATTGCTGTTTCAAATGTTGACAATTCAACTATTGTTACCTTATTATAAACTTTTATCTCAAGCCAAATTATTAATAAATAATAAAAAATAAAAAAAAACTATTTTTTTTATTATCATTATTAATTGTTGTTATCATTATTGTCAAAATAAATGGAAAAATCTGAAAAGCATATTTTTCTTGGTGTGAACTTTAAAGGGTTAAGGCACATACTCATTATGTAGTAATACATTATTTGAATTTGTTATGTAGTCAGGACTAAAACTGATTGACTAATATTGTATTATCCTTTGCTAAGGTGTAGTATACTTACAACTCAAATGGACAATACAAGAATAAAAGGACAGAAGTGCCAAAAGCTTCAAACTAGCTGATTTATTGCCTCTGGTGTTTGCTTGATGGATCTATAAAATAGGAAACATTTGTGGTAGATATTTTTATTTACGCAGGAAAATGCATCACTGTCCTAAAGGCAATGGCTGACTCGTGTTATTTATAGGATAAGTCTTTTGGGATATTGAGTCATTCTTTAAACAGAGCTGCTGTGATGATAACATTATTCAGAAAGCCTGAAATCCTACTGCTGGAGTTAACCACTTAAAAATGACAATCCTTTCCCTCAAAGGCAAATTTTAAAATGATGGTAAGTGTTAAATTGGGACATTTTCAATTGAAATATTAAACCTTTGTTGAGAAAATGCTGACATACCAAGGAGATCTTCATTTGCACCTAGTATACATTATAGGACAGTACTGACAAACTATGACTTATTATCTCTGTTGTTTTAATGTCACAATTTTGTCAGAATTACTTAAAAAATCTACCAGGTATTAGAGTCACAAGGTTCTGCTAAGCAGCTATTCTGTAATTCCCACTTTCTTGGACTTAATGACTTTTCGACTCTGTTGAGGGACCATTTTTATTAAAGCTGCTGTGGTGGGTCATGGCAGAAAAAAGCACTGTCTGGAGGGTTCACTGGCAGGATTTAGAATTTGACCTAACACATTATTAATACGTTTTTTTTTATGCTGTTGACAACAGTGATTTTAGTTTAATACATTGTGTGTCTCCCCACTGACCCTAATAAACAACACTTCATTTAAGTCAACCATGTCTGGAGAGTAGTAGAGTTTTTATAGATCTGCATTAATGACCTCATTTAGCTCCTGCAGGATCATGTGACTGACAGATGAAAGCAATATCCTGGCCTGGTGATCGTTCCCTCTGTGAAACAGGATAAATGGGGTGGGGGGAGGGAAGATGGGGGGACTTTTCTTCTCCTGCACAGGTTTTGTTTGTGCTACTGAACAAACTCAGTTAAGATAGGCAATAATGGAGACAGGCATGCCTGTGGAAAGGTCCATAAATCAAAAGTGATCAGTAACAATTTATGAGGTGTGCGCTGACCTTTACAGCACTCCTACATCTTTTTCAGCTGCAATTATACACTCAGGCTGTTTTACAGGTTGAGCAGAAAACTATCCCCATACTGAACACAGTTCAAAGAAAATTTAAAGGTGATTTAGTGTGTTAAGCATGGGGCCTACAGAATTGTTTGCAGATGTCCCTTATTTACTTATGGACATCTTATTTTAGTTATTCAGTGATTGTCAAGGATCGTTGCCATTTGGACTTTCTGTCTGGCTCATATATCCTGAGCAGCTTGATGCAGATTCTGTAAAAATAGACAAAGGTTGTATTTTTAGCAAAGAGGAGGTTCACTTTTTGAATGCTTTTGAATCACACCGAGACATGTCTGGTGGAATTACAAGTTTTCTCTTGTATTCCCGCAATCAGCTCGTTCATAAGATCCAGTGGAATCAATGAGTTTTTCTGTATTATCTACGATAATTTGAAGTATTTTTCCAGTAACTATTTGGAAGCCTTGTGGTCTGCCTCTAATAACCATTCCCTCCACCTCTCATCTTTTGTTTCACAATTACTTCCCCCACTACTCTGTCAAACTGACAAGGTTTTTGAAGGTTCTTGGAGAACCAATTAAGAAGTGGAGGTCATACCAAGTTACTGCACAGCCAGCACCTCCTGCATCAACTGGCTTTGAAGATTGATGATGTCCAGATAACATGCTGATGGCCCCTGCTCGTAACAACGCTTTGTTTCTTGCTGCTACAATCTGCACGCAAGAATGGTATTGTATAAGAGAGAATGTGTGATATAAAAAGACAAGAAAAAAATTAAAGATTCCTAAATAATAAATGAGCTGATAATGGAAATATGACTGGAAAGTGAAATATGGGCAGGGATATGTAATGTCCTCTGTACCTTGAGGAAAAAAAGAACATGACTAAAAATGTTGCAGGAAATGTACAGTTATTTTGCATGGATTTAAATATTTGTGAGCTGTGATAGTGATTATGCTGCACAAACTGGTTTCATGCATACTAGTATGCAACCATAACTCCTTTGAGTATTTAGGTTTTACATTTGGATCACTGCATAACCACTGGGTTTACAGCAATGGTCCAGCGACATTTAAATGAAGCACATGGCTTCACTGTGTTCATTTTTAAAACTGCCACTGCAAGGCCAGAGGGCACATAGGCATAACAGCAAGGATAAATGTACCAATACTGCAAAACATTTAAAGACACAGCGTTTAGTATCAGTGACTGACAATCCGTATTGTTTTCCTGCTTGATTACATGGTTGTACACAATTCATGCTGGAATGTCGTTACCTGAATCCTTTATTGGACATGACAAATGAAATACTACTCAATCTGAATGTCTCAAACAGAAAACTCTAAACATGTGACTCTCAAAGGGAATAAGAAGGGGGAGAGGTCTTTCGAAAAGGGATGTCAGGTTTGGACACGTGACAAGAGTTATAAACATGTAGGCTTGAATATGAGAGGAATTCTCACTTCCACAAACTGCAAACACACTCACAGGGTGTCACAAACCACCATTTTGCTTTAGGAAATGCAAAAAGCTTGCTTCCCACTTTATCAAATGAAAAGGACACATGGATAAATGGCCTCAGACATGATCTCATTCGCAGACCTAGAATAAGGCGCAAAAAACAGACGAGGCCTAAAAGATGCACCATTCCCCTGCTCATTACTCCACTGTGACCCGAAGCAAAGTTGCCTCATTATGAAAAATCTGCCTCTCATATGCTGCAATCACAAGCTACTTCTTTGCTAATATAAAAAATAGTTCAGCACTGGACAATGCATTTTTTTGTACAAAGAAAAACTCTTGAAATACCAGGAGCAAAATACTGCATGCATGAAAGCAACAACAGAATCTGTCGTGTGACAACAGAAATACCAGTTTCTTACCAGATCAGCACTTTACACGTGCATTTCCCAAAGACTTAGTGGCATTCACCACAGACATGACTAACACTCAATAAGTATCTTTTTTCAGTTAGTGGGTTGTTGGGTAGTTGTCATTTCTATATGGACAGTCTCAGCCTGAGCTCTCCTCGCTGACATGAGAAGTGAGTAATGTCTGTGAAGCACTATTATTACAGTCTGCCTGAATGAAGGGGGAACTAAGAGACAAGCTGCAGTGGATGCTGATTTATGCTGATTTCACTGGTTTAAAAAAGAATGAACCTTGTAAAAATGAAATAAAAATATCCTCAGCATTTCTGGGAGAAAATTTGAAAAAAAAAAAAGATTTTCTTCAGATGGCTTTAAGATAGCCTTTAAGATGATTTATTATTCAGGACATCTACAAATACTTCAGTGATTAGCATTGTAAGCAACACCTACTGAAAATAAAATCTAAGTAAATTTTATACATTAATATCCAAAGGTGCTCAGCCGATTCTGATCATGACCTTAAACAACCCCATGGTCGTGTTTTTAAGCAGCTTTAAAAGGTTCTACTCAAATGTAATTTCAACTGGCGCCGCGCTGATCCTGTTATTATGCAAAACATTGCTTATGTCCCCTCTGCATTTAGTTTTCTTACTCTCTGGCCTCTACAGTAAGCCTATAAAGCTTTACCAACTGCTTCTCTGACTTAATGTGCTCAAGGTTTAACCTCTCAAGCTTCCTTTGCTGCATTCAGGTTGCTCCTGTAGGCTTGAGAGGACATCAGTTAGTACTTACTGTAAACCATCTCCTAAAAACAAACAAATAAAAAGAACTAAAAAGTAGAAAGCACCAAAACAAGCAAATGCAATGTCGATATATCATACAGCACATAAGTATATCAGTATAAACTATTATACATGAGGCTTAGCATAGCTTATGTGTATTAATAATTCAGCATTTTATATAATATTTCTAATACACATAAATAGCTATGAGTCATTATGTTCTGATAGTCGGCCTTCGACCTTACATGGGCTATTTACAAGTTTAACTTCACAAAATAAAGATACTGATGTAAAGCTGTGATGTTGCGTGATAAGATTTAAGAAATGTTAGTTGTTGCTCCCGATTCCAGGCCAGATGAGGACAAGCTATCTAGTCAGAAACCCAAACAAAGAGGGCTGTGATGTTGTGCAACATGGGGAAGTGTTTCATAACAAAACCTAAAGTTGTGCAAAGGCAGTTTTTAATTAAGCTTGACAAGTTTATTTAATACATTTAGCCCTGGGCTGAAAAGTTGCTTTTACTATCAGCCCATTGTGTCCTTGCCCCACAAAGTAGCTTTTTAGCCACTTAAAACCTCCATTTAAAAATAAATAAATAAATAAAAAATACTTGCACAAATGCCGTGAGGCCATTTTAAAGTGCCTGATACTCATGCTTTCATGCTTCGGTTGCTACCATAAGTGACTCATGCTATCTTTGCCAGGACAAGCTAGTATCTTATCAGGCCCAAATGGAACAAATACAACAACGTTGAATCCTCCGCAGCTGCCTCTAGCATGTTCTCTCTAGTGCTAGTAAATGGACACTTGGCAGACTGTTGTCATATCATTTTAATTTTGTGCGCTTAGTGGCGTTGGTCCCTCCACATCCCTGTCTGACTAGTAAAAAAGAAAAACATGGAGCTTCTATGTAAGTTTTTAGTTAACAGAGTAGCAGTTAGAAACAAATAATAAACAGAAAAAAACTATTTTACCATATAAAAAAGTCATTTTTAGATATTGTCTTAATTAGATTAGTTTGTTTTTTAATATATTAATCAACTTTTCTTTCACTTAATTAGAATTTGAACCGATTTGATCTTTGAGCAGATTTTTTTCTGCTACCTGCATTTCCTCCACACCTGTTATTTGTAAAGATGATTAGCCCACTGCCCGGATACTACCATCCACACCTGGTTGGAATCAGTTATCACTGTCTCACTGTAGGCGCTTCTCAAAGAGAAGAAAGCTCCCTTGGTCGAGTGGATTCTTCTAAATGCCATTGTTAAAGCTGGGGACACACATAAGGATTTATCAGGCCGTTTTTGTCTCAGTTTTCCCTCTTCCTGCTCACGCATGGCAAACAGATTATCTGAAGTCTTACAAGATTATTCAATAAAACAATCTTGTGGTCTGAGGGGTGTTAAGAATTAATTTTCTCCCAACGATCAAATCCAAAACGTGTCAGGGCAGACAAGAACTTCTCCAATATTTCTTCACATGTGGAGAAAGACAATGTCTCCTGAGTCATGGCTTTGTGGATTGTGACGAGGAACAGCCAGTAAAAAGAGCTAGCTGACTGGGGAAGGAGGATGCGGACGAATAACAACCACATGCTTAGTAAACTATAAAACAGGGGAGGGCATCTCCGGTCCTTGAGGGACGCAGTCCTGCAAATGTTAGGAGTTTCTCTGCTGCAACACACCTGACACATATCAGACTTAATTAGCAGACATGAACAAAGCTTGACATCAAACTCTGCACTAGTCTGCTATTTACCCATTGATTTGATTCAGGTGTGTTGCAGCAGGAAAACTCACAACATCAGCAGGACTGCAGCCCTCAAGAACCTGAGTTGCCCCTGCTATAAAGTCCAAGTTGCTGCTATAACCAGGGTTTTTTGTTAGTTCAGGACTTTTCTGCCATCAGTAGTCCCACAACCACCATCATTCCCCTGTCTTGTACGTCCTCTTCCATCCTGGATGTTGCGTTTTTAGGTTCTTGCTTTGTTTCTTCTTCTTAGCTTTTGTTAGATCACATTTGAACAGAGGACTAGATTCGAGATTGCCTACGCGATAGAATCATTTTGTGTGTGGTGTGCTGTGCACAGCGCACACTACATGCAATACCATTCAAACTCTTCAATTCCTGAATTTTTTTTTTTATCTCCAATTGTATTTCCTAATAGACAAAGAAAAATCTCTTCAGATTTAAAAAATGTCCATCTGTGTGTACCAAGTTTAAGGCAGCAACACCAATAACTACGGTAAGATATTCACCAACATATGAGCTATGACAGATGTCACTTGATCTGATGATGACATGTTTCATTATACAGACTAGCTGTGAAGAGCAACCCAGAATATGAGCATCACACAAGCTTTAATGAGCTGATATGGTCACCAATTTGTCAGTCTGCAGTTGTAACTTCTCCTGTATTTCCTTCTGAACCATCTTTCTTTGCTCATGGTATGAGCTGGAAGACACACCATCAGGTGTTCTGCAGTCACAATTAACCAGATTTGCTTCCACAAGTTATATTTTGGCTGTTTGGTGTTTATCAACACACGTTGTGTCCAGAACAAACCTGGTCTGCCAGCAAGTCCAATCTGGGATGTGGAATGGATTTAGTAAATTTGAAAATTGATATAAATACCATTAATTTTAAGTCTTTTTTTTTTTTTTTTTTTTAAATAAGAGTAGCTACAATTTTCAATTTTTTACCATGAGGTTGCACTCAAGGCACGGAGATACCTTGTTATGTCCTTCGTGTCTTAATTGAATGATCTCACTTTCAGTTTGTATTTTCAGGTGAGTCAGTTCATGTGGGTAGGATTACTTGACACATGATAAAATCTACAGATATGTGCATTAAAAAAAAAACCTAGGTCTTGAAGAGGTACACTTGTGATTAAATATTTTGTGAATTTGTAGATTCATTGTGATCTACAAGTTTGAATGGATGAATTAATAATAAACTGGAGCGAAATCATGTTGAAACTACACTCGTTTCTCTCAAGAAATTTCAGGCTATCCATAACATATATTACCATAAGGATCTTTCATATACTGCGATGGACTGGCGAGCTGTCCAGGGTGTACCCTGCCTGTCGCCCAAAAGACAGCTGGGAGAGGCTCCAGCTTCCCCGCGACCCTGAATTGGATTAAGCGTTTCAGAAAATGAATGAATGATCTTTCATTTAAAGTAAACATTTTGATAATTTGTACTTCTTTGAACTAAAACAAAAAAAAAAAAAAAAGGGGGGGGGGGGGTTGTTGTATTTATAGGTCATTCTGCTATTGTTTCAGTGTTCTGGCCCACTTGAAATTGATTTGCCACAGCTGTTAAAAAAGCTATCAAGACATATTAAATAATAGTTTGTTGTCTTTTGATGAATATATTACAATAAAAACAACTTGATGGTAACAAAAAATACAGTGAAAACAAACGTAAATGCAATGTGTTGGAGTCACATTCCTTCTGCACAATCTTAGATGTGTGCAGAGAAATCTGTGCTTTGGGAACAGAACAGTCAGACATCAGTACAAATATCTGCAAGACTTGATGGTGCACTCTCATTCAGGATTCTTCCTCATCTTTGAGAAGCATACATCTATACTAAACTGGTTTGTCATTTCCTGTCAGTGTCCAAATTTCATTGTGACAAGCTTTCCAGCCTTTGACCCACACATGTTCCTTCTGAGTGTTTGAGCTTTGCTTGTACTTCAGCTGTCACCAGAAATGTTGGCTTCTGGATTTTTTACCCTTTCTATGTTTTTGGATTTTTGTCTCTGCCAATCCCATGAAAGAAATTGGTTCTTTCCATATCAGCAGTACCAGTTGAATCTCTGGAAAAATCTTTTTATTGAATCTAATTGGAAAAGTGTGTCCAAACCTTTAACTGGTACTTTTTGTGAACAAATAAATCACCATATTTGTACACAGCCTCATTTATACGACTCTCTGGGGTCAGTTATACCAACACTTTCAGCACATGAATATGTAATTTGCAGTAAATTTCTCTAGGTTTAGAAAGCAACGTCTTTCCTCATTGAAAGAATCCATTATGTTCATCTTCTCTTCATGTTCTCAATCGGCATTGTATTTTTTAAAGAATAGACTGATCCAGTGCATGTGCAGTTGGCAAATGAAGCTTTAGCAAGGAAAAAAATAGCTAAGCTTAATACAGAGAAGTGAGAATAGGGATGCTTAATACCAAGCATGTGTACTTGTACTTGGTATTTATAAAAGTGTATTGATAACACAACCAATACCTGATACCACACTAGTTAAGTTAGCACAGATGTGTTTGATGACATGCTTCAGACATGTTTTAAAAGAAATCAATGCCTTGAATGTTAAAATGTGACATTTTTTGTTACACTAAAAGCTAGATCTTTGTTTCAAAGCTGCACATTTATAGTTGTATTTAGGTAAAATGTGACAAATCAAAATAAATCTTTTTGAAATTGTTGGATCTGTAATGTTATTATATTTGTATTGGTGAAGTAACTTCATAAAGGATGGGTAATTTATTACAACATAATGAAATCTTACACAGTTATAACAGCAATAATAACCATAGTCACAATAATGTTCACATAAACAGATTTGGTATCTGCAAATATCGGTATCGGCAGATATTCAAATTTCAGATATCGGTATCGGATCCAAACTCCCAAAAAGTGGATCTGTGCATCTCTAAGTGAGATACAACTGTGTCCAAAGTGAAAAGAGTTAATCGTAAACCATCAAATCTGTCATTAATCCATTATCTGACGTTCTCTTGTGAACTTCAGAAAGACATCTGTGACAGGAAAATAAATATTTATATGTGCATTGTGTGCATGCATATTTCAAAAGTCAGGGCACTTTTTATTCCACTTAAGAGCATTATTTAATGATGTGACTTCTGCTGAAGAGAAACATCAGTCATCAATAAGCAGGCTTCAGTTTGCATAATACTTTAAAAAACTGATATCTATCCATTTTTTACTGTGTACTTGATTATTGGATTGATAGCAGGACTCCTAGAAATCCCAGCATCAGGCCAAGAAACAGTCCTGTACATAACCACTTACACTCTGCATGTGACATAATTCCTCTGGACACATGATTAAACATTTACATCAAGCACAAGGTCAACTATGCTGTTTTCTCTCCAAAGTACATCAGTGTGGTTCTTTGCCCATATGCCCACAGTTTGTTTGCATACGGATGAAAAAGCTACTGTGCTTAATTTATTTCTTTTGCTTTTAGAATGTTATTAATCTTTGTTGAATCTTACCTGCAAATTACTTAAGAGTGTTTAATGACTTGCAAAGGTCATTGTACTACTTAAACAAGACATATTCAATAAAACAGAGTACTCAATTCAACATGCAATTATCACAAGACCGTTATTCAATGCCTGCTAGATTCAGCCAGAAAATAACTCCGGGTGTAGAAAAGAGACCAGAAAAACGTCGTGATAATACAGAGAACATTAAACGTTAAATCTGCCTCACAGCCGCCTCGGTAAACAAGGTAAATGTGGAATAAACTGTTGAAATTGTGGAACTCACATCTAATGTGTTAAAAATTAGTTTGCTGTGTGTTGTGTTAGTTTCTCTTTGGGCTTTATATGTTCATTCTAAAAAAGCAATTTTACTAATCTGCAAATGCACTCAGTCACACATGAAGTTACTCTGATAACTGAAGTAAGGCATGCACTACTTTAAATAGTCTAACACTGTAATGACTTTACATTATTGAGACTGTCCCCAAACATAGCTACTGGTTTCCATATGTCTATCATGCGTGTCCACTTTTAAAATGCAGGGTCACGGGGGTAGAGCATATACCATCATCTACTAGGTGAGAGGCCTCGTACACCCTGGACAAGTCAGCGACTGTCTTCCTTTTGCTGAAAATAAAGAAACAAGCAATGGGCTGCACTGCCTCCAAGGCTGGAGATAAATCTCTGCCTAAACATACATTAACCCTCCCTATTTTGACTTTCCATGGGGGGAACAGCACCAGAACAGCGACCCTGAAGTTTAGCAGCCAAATGATTTTTAACCCTCTCATATTCCATCTCATTGCTCCAATGTCAAAGTTGTCCTCAGAGATACGATGGGTGCAGTTTCAGATCTTATATCTATAAATGTTGTTTTTCTAATGCTGAAAAGGTGATGTCACTTTTATTGCATTTACTCATAACATGTGTCACTCAGATGCCACCCACTCCTTTAATGTCACCCTGTAACAAAAGACCCACTGTGTGGACCGGAGGACAGCCAAGAATGGCTGACGTGAGAAATAAAACAAGGTGATGCCAGGTTTAGAGTGGAATGATGAAAGTGAAAGCTCAGACATCAAGATGTATCAAGAGGCCTTGAATGACAGCAGGATGTGTTGAAACTCAAGAGGTTGATTTAAAAAAAAAAAAAGTGACACTAAAATGACATTTTCACACACAAACCATTAGTTACTAAGGTTGATCATTGAAAAGAAAAAACACTTCTGTCTCTTTAGAACCTCTGGTTGAGCCAAGATTTAACAACTGGAAGAAGAATTCAGCCCGCTAAATCTTGTCACTCAGAATAACACACTCATTGGCCTTTCACTACTGCCATCACTCTCAAATTCTCCCATCTGAAGATGGTATTCCAGCTCATTAGTTACTTGAACACAGTTAAACAGAAAAATGAATCAAAATCACCATCATGTAAAGCTGCTGAAAACGATGAGAGGAAGTGAGAATGTGGTGGTGAGTGGGAGAGTGTGTGTTGGCTGTTTGAGTGATGAGTGTGTGCACACAGGAAAGGCCAAGGAGGAACACTGTTTTCAAACTCCACAATTCATTTAATAAAAGCGTTTTTCATTTCTTTTCAGCTGAGAAATTGGAATTATTTTGTGAGAAATTAATCATTTCTATGAAAATAATAGTGTATTTACCTGAAGTGCGTCCTTGTTAACATTTAGTCTGGGTCCACAGGTTGGATAGGTTATATTAAATTAAGATTTCTGGGGTTGAAATGCCTGCTCAAAGTTCCCAAAAGTTGTGCAGCAAGTTGACAGGATGATGTCTGCCTTTATCTCTGCTATTTAGACTCTTACAATGGCTATTTAATGACAATATCACATTACATGTTATTTTAGCACAATACTTAAACAGATGGATGTTGAAATGGTTTCTACTCTAAATCTATGTGCAAATCTTTTCAGGATTTACTATGGTTGGCTTGCTTTTGGGAGTGTTACTCTATGACCTGACTTCATTAGCAACGTGATCTTTTCTAAATTTGCACATTTAAATGAAGGAGATTTGTTCCTTGCAGGAGTCTACCCTTATTCCAGTTTCCCTACCATAAGGAGCGACTTCCAGCAGAAACCTACCTAATAAAAGCAATTTCACTTCTCTGGCAGCCTTCTCCCCATCTTCTCGGAGGTTTTTGTCAATCATCTTTGACCTCTCCGCGGCTGCTTTATCCTCGGCGCTCACAGTACAACCCATTGATCCAGAGGGCAGGGGCGCACCGGCCACTTGCGCAAAAAAAAAAAAAAACCAGCAAGAAAAATAAACTGATATTAAAAAAAAATAAGTCTTTGTCGATGTCAAAAATGAGAATGGAAAAGATTTTAATCCAGCTTCACCTTCAGGGAAGAAAACAACCAATATTCCAGAGTTTGGGTCAACGTAAAAAGTCAATATCCCCGCTCTTCTGCTCAACTAGAAGCTACGTGGTCCATGCCGAGACGCTGCGTGTCCTCTGCCCCGCATCCATTCATCCACACGGAGGGCTGCCTGACTCGCTTATATCGGCCTGACGAACAGCACGTTCCCCTCGCTCGCGCGACTCTTGCGGCGCTTCTTGGCGCTCAGTTCCCCTCGCGCAAAAAAAAAAAAAAAAAAAAAAATTCTCAGATATCCTCGTGACAGCTGGAAAAAGTCAACCAGTTGGGTTGACGTCACTTCGGCAACTTGTCGCGATAGTCCAATTAAAGCAAGCGAGCCCTCGGCGGTGGCTTGCGTGTGCGTGGGACCAATTAGAGGGGAAGCCAGCGAGGCGTGATGTTAGGAGTGTGGTGTGTTGACTGCAGTGGGCGCTGTGCCAGCTTCATTCCGCTGCATTTCTGGTTGAAAGCTCACTGTGGCGCAACAAACAGGCGACGACGTCATGCGGCGCTATCCGCTGCGCCACATACGAGCCGCTTTATGTTTGCGGGGATGCGGCGTGTGTACATAAAATGGCTTATGTCTTTGCGTCACATGTTTATGAAATACCTTGGCACGTTTCTCGCTGTGACGATAAACGGTGTACAGCGCCATCAAGTGGTGGACGAAAGGTACCTGCTGAGGATGTGAGTTGCCCCTCTTTATGAGGAAAGGAACACAACGTACTCAGCATGTCAACTCATTTGACATTTGCTTTAGCATTCCTCATATAGAGACATAAAGAAAACCTTATTTTGTGTTGGGAATGTAATGAAGATAAGCTGAAACAAATAAGATACGCGTTTGCAGAATAAGCTCTCAAGTGTACATTAGGGTTACAGGGCATAGAGATGAAGCAGGTGGAGGATTTTAAGCACTTGGGCTCAACAGTTCAGTGTTAAAAGGAGGTGGAGATGTGTACAAACAGGTTGGAACGGGTGGATGAAAGTGTCATGCTTGGTGTGTAATAAAAGAGCATCTGTATTAAAAGGAAAGATGTGACACCAGCAACGCTGTGTGGTTTGGAGTCAGGAGGCAGAACCACTTGACAGAGATTAAAATGTGCATTAAAGGAACAGCACGTGTTAGATGTTTGGAGTCAAATATGTCAAACTTAGATGGTTTGTGTGCAGAGGAGGGATGGTGAATATATCTGTAGAAGGATGCTGAGTTTGGACGTCTCAGGGGCGTCTAGAGGATGCCCACACGTTTGATTTATCTGTGTGGTGAAAGAGGGCATGAAGTTACATAGTGTAAAAGGAGGGGGCTGGAGAGGATTAGATGAAGGTGGATGATTTGCTGTGGCAACACCTGAAAGGAACATCTGAAAAGAAAAAGATCATTTCTGCCTCATTTATCTGAATAATTTTTATTTTCCACAATTAATAGAAAAGAAATATATATGCAAAAATGTGTGCAAAAATTTAATGCAATCTGTTGGTTTCTCTTAGCTAGGCTATTTATTACGAATGGCCTTGAACTGATGTGTCTGTAAGATGCCCTGAGATGACATTGTTGTGACGTGGCGCTGTACAAATTAAGCTGAATTGAAATTAAATGTATATTTAATTCTATTTATTTAATTTTGTTCTTTACTATTGTTTGTATCATGTGAAATTTACCCAGCATGTGTAGAAAGAAAAGTCAGCAATTTGCTCATCAGATGTTCCATGTGAAAGCTAAAAAATATACATTTGTCTACCATTGAGATGCTAGATTAAATAAGTTCCATACAGCTTTTAAATTGTTATGAAACTTGATATTATAGCATCATAAATGTATAAACATAAAAAGATACAATACTCTATTTTCCACTGTGGTGGCTTTTAGCAATAATGTAAATTAGTTCTGATGTCCTATAAGATTTTTTCTCCATGTTAACACTGAGTCCACACTGAACCACAATGGTCAACGGATTTTAAAAAGATGAGTCTTATTAGATATGATATAGTTAATTTGTGTTTAGAAACAGTAGTTGTGAATTATATGAACAAGAATTCAGTTTGGGTTTCAGGGAAATAAAGAAAGAGACAATCTAAAAACATCTAAAATTATTTTATTTGCCAAACTACAACTGTCCCAGCTATTTACACTTTACAAGCTACTGTAAATATGCATCACACATATAAAAGGTTTACATTTTATATACATTATTTATATAAAGTTCCATCTTATTCATCAAACTTTGATATTAATTTATAGCTGTGTTGTTTCCATTGATTAATGTCTTGAACATTTATCATAAAATATCACACAGATTTGTTGACAAACATTTTTGATTTATGACCAGCAGAGAAACTGCGGAACATATTTTAATGTGGTAGGTAGTCAGTTGTTATTTTTGGCAAAATCTTTTAAAATGACCAAAAAAAAAACAAAAAACAGTTAAACTGAACATAACAACCTGTGTTTAGCATTCACAGCAAAAGGATGTGGTAAAAGCAAAGGACGCATCTCTGTCAAGATTCATAATGCTAAATAAATAAAACCCAACAGTCATGATACATCTCAGTTTCTACAAAAGTTGGGTCGTACAACATAGAACCAGGTTTGGGACGGTGTTTGTTAAAGTTTGATATGAATTTTAGTTTTTTTTGTTACTGTACAATTAAATAGAACATAGAAAACTGTGCTATTATGGGTTGGAAAATCTCCCTGAAGAATTAAATGTTTTGGAGGTATCTGTCCAGCCTAAATTATCTTATCATCACAACACCATACAGTCATAATACTGAGGCCTGAACCATTTTTTGTCACATTTTGGAGGTACGTCTTCATAATACTACAATGCAAATTGATCATTAAAAACTTTTCACCGTGGGATGCCAAAGGTACAGCATTACAGTAACACTTATACACAATAATGCTGGAACCAAAAGCTGTTAATGTGTACTTTGTTGCAGAGAAAAGTGGGGAAACATATCATGCAAAACATTAACTGCAGATCTAAACTGACAACAAGAGTGATCAAAACACTTCAAACCAGTAAGACAAAAAGAATAAGGCCGAATCACAAAGGTGCCAGACATCATCACATTACATGTAACTTTCCAAGGTCATATTTCAGCCAATGAAGCTTCAACATCCATGCACAATGAAATGTATTACTTTGAGATATGTACATAGCCCTGGTCTGCCAATAAAGTGAAATCAAACCTGGACAGGTACAAATACCAGTAAAAATCCTTTTTAAAGCTATTATTATTACTATCATTATTATTTTTCAGGAAAAAGCCGTGTTTCTTTGAAAGAATTGAGGGTTAGGCCGAAAGAGCAAGATTGCTTCGCTTTCAGTCTGTACATTAAATACAAATCTCTGGTAAAATTGGCAGTTGGTGCAGTTTAACAAAAAGACTGAAGACATGAAAACTTCTGTGAAAGCATATGCCGAAGATGTGCATGTCACTTAGTCTGGCTGGCTGTTTCTCACTGTTTCCAGTGCCATTAATCACATAACTATGTATCTAGACTTTTTAATGGTAAGGATTTCAGTAAGGACCCAGCATTAATGAAAATAAGTTACAAATCACTGTAACTCAAGGATAGACACAATTTGCATTGGGTAGTTTTTCAGATCACAGTTTGACATGATTTTGCTCGATTCTTTTATACAGGGCAAGGCATCAAATCCTGAAATCATTTTTTATCAAGAATGTAGCCTAAATAGCAGTAATGTGTAACATATTTAATAATCTACAAACTATGAAAACAAATGAACTGAAATGAAACACAATTTTACTATTGTATGAAATCATGTACAGAAGTTTAAATAAAGTCCATTTGAAATGCAAAACACAGATATAGTTGTTAGCTAAATAAATATACATTTTATTCATTGTATGTGTGCCGCTCTAAATCCTAAAAGGCACCAGGGTTTTGATGCATATGGAGCGAAAGCTTTCAGACACATAAAATATCACTTGCACTCTGGCAATGAAGCATTTCTTAGATTTAACTAAAAGAAAGCAAACAGTTTCCATCCGATTCTGAGACCGTCTCACTGTTGAATCTTTCCTGTCTTTATTTGTCTGCACAGTACCAGCTGCCGCTATTTGTATGTAAATAAAGCTGAAGCAACAGGAAAGGACCATTTCACCATCATAGGTGCACAAACAGACTTGTGTCATACACAGACTTTTGTATGATTATTGAGATCAAATTAATTGTCTTTTTTTTTCTATAATAAATTTAACTTTAAAATATTGGCAGGTAAGATTTTTTTTTTAAAGATTTTTTGTTCATTTATATAAAAAATTTTGTTTGATAAACTGAAGTGATTCTGATCCAGATCCTACTTTAATACTGTGTATTTTATACCGTGATGATGCCCAGCTCTGAGCTGAGCAGCTCTGTAGAGTTTCACTGAGGTGAAATTGCTCCATTTACACTGACTGTACCACATACTCCCATTCATTAAAAACATTCACACACACACACACACACACACACACACACACAGAAGCAGGATCTAGTGGCCTCCTGCAGCAAGGCCACCCCCTGCGGTCCAGTCGATGATTATGAAGCTCAGACTCATCACCATGAAGGACACTCCCAAAGCAGCAAAACAAAAGGCCTAAGAATGAAACAAAGAGAGGGAAACAGACAGAAAACGTCATTATTCTGAACTCAGGTACATGTCAGCGTAACAAACATCTGAAGGCTTCATGTTTAATGCCTCACCAGTATCTTAGGAAGGGAGTTCAGGGGTTCTTCTTCTTTGGGGACGATGCGGATGTAGAAGACAGCAGGAAAGATGAAAATGAGGCAGGGAGCTGATGTAGCACCTGTAAAAGAAGAGGAGGAACAGATCAGGAACACATTAATGAATTAACAACAAATAACCCATTAAGGCCCTGGTTTACCATATAATAGAGGTAAATGTGCAGTGATACGGATGAATATATTTAAAACATTGTGGAAATAAACCTGGTGAGCATCTTCACCAGTCGGTTTGGGTATGTAAAACCCAAACTAAGTGTTTGTTATAACATTACTGTTTCAAATTTCAACCATTTCACTGGTGTTACATTATTATTATTAACTTCTTTTTAACTTCAGAACCATTTGCTAAAAATTTTTTTATTTTGATTATTCTTGTCCAAAACAAACAGAAAAACACAGAGAAACTTTTTCAGGCCTTTTTGTTAAAGGGTTAAAGACTTGCATTATGTGTTTTTCATGGCCTTTCTGTTGCTTTTCTGTATACAAACATATAAACTGATTCAGTGCGTCCAGTATCTTTCCAAGAAACATCCGGATTCATCATGCATGGCTATAAAAAACATAGAAGACAAAAAACTGTAGATTGATTTGAGAACTTTATGACCGACATGATCAGCTTTTTGAGAGAACTCTTTTTTATCTTTTTTCCCTGGCATGTCTTCAAGTACCCCAATCTGAGAAACACTGATTTAAAGAACACAACTCAGTCTGTTTTTAACCAATTTAGTTAAAAATTGAACGGTATAAGACTAGAATGTGTCGAGACCAGAACGGGACGAGACCAGAACGGTTCGAGACCAGAACGGGACGAGACCAGAACGGGTCGAGACCAGAACGGGATGAAACAGGAACGAGGCGAGACCAGAACGGGACGAGACCAGAACGGGTCGAGACCAGAACGGGATGAAACAGGAACGAGGCGAGACCAGAACGGGACGAGACCAGAACGGGTCGAGACCAGAACGGGACGAGACCAGAACGGTTCGAGACCAGAACGGGACGAGACCAGAACGGTATGAGACCAGAACGGGACGAGACCCGAACGGGATGAAACAGGAACGAGGCGAGACCAGAACGGGACGAGACCAGAACGGGACGAGACCAGAATGGGACGAGACCAGAACGGGTCGAGACCAGAACGGCACGAGACCAGAACATGTCGGGTGCAGAACGGGTCGAGACCAGAACGGGTCGAGACCAGAATGGGGCGAGACCAGAACATGTCGAGTGCAGAACGGGTCGAGACCAGAACGGGTCGAGACCAGAACGGTTCGAGACCAGAACGGGACGAGACCAGAACGGGGCGAGACCAGAACGGGGCGAGAGCAGAACGGTATGAGACCAGAACGGGATTCAACCAGAATGGGACGAGACCCGAACGGGATGAAACAGGAACGAGGCGAGACCAGAACGGGACGAGACCAGAATGGGACGAGACCAGAACGGGGCGAGACCAGAACGGGTCGAGACCAGAACGGTATAAGACTAGAACGGGTCGAGACCAGAACGGGTCGAGACCAGAACGGTATAAAACTAGAACGGAACGAGTGCAGAACGGGTCGAGTGCAGAACGGGTCGAGACCAGAACGGGACCAGAACGGGACGAGACCAGAACGGGTCGAGACCAGAACGGGTCGAAACCAGAACGGGACGAAACCAGAACCGGACAAGACCAGAACAGGATGAAACAGGAACGGGTCGAAACCAATTTGGGTTTTTTTTTTTTAAATCAGCAAAAGACTTGTACATTTTAAGGCCATAAAAATTGAGTGTAACTAAAGACAAAGAGGCGTCTGATTCCTCAAACCAACTGAGAGCTACAGTGGGTTAGATTTACTAATTCTGATTTCAATCCAATTTTGGTAAAATCTGTGTTTGTCAATCAAACATCAATGCACACATTAACACAAAACACTAAAATGCTGCTGAATACAGTTTCCTATGATGCAACATATCTCATTTTTCTGTTTCTTTACATAGATGTAACACATGTACCCACATGTTTGCCAAAGTACAATCAGTTGCTTTAAAGAGGTTCTTGGTGATCCTTTAAATCAGGGTTTTTTTAACTTTCACCTCTGACCCATGAAACATGGCCTCCACTCGTAGGATAAAGTGTGATGGTAATATTGACCCAAGCAGCTACTTTGTCCATGAGACAAACCTGCACTAGTGACGTGTTTTAGTTTGGTTTTTCAAGATTTTTGTGTATGTGTTTGCATATCAGTATCTTGATAGCTTGAAACATAAAAAAATCACAGTGTTAAATGGAAGAGATCATCCTGCAAATGGAGATAAGAAATATGGAAAACTAGAGGAAAACATGTAAAGAATTAACATTTATTCTGTTTATATATTCATCACTTTTCTCTCCCTCCACCTTTTATCTTTGTCATCGTGCAGAGTTTTCTAGCAGTCCTTTATACATTGGCAAACAGAGATTTATGGTATTGCAGCAACACCGTCACAGTAACCACAACAGGACTGATGTGAAATTCTGTGATTATTACTAACCAATGATTCCAAAGATGCCCAGAATGTTAGGAGCAAATATCACCAGCATGTTGATGAAGGTGAGAAGAGTCAATGCGATGGCGATGTGGCGTAACCAGTTGAAAGACTTGCTCGGGAATAACATCTGCAGAATGGCTCTCCGTACCTGCAGGCGCAAATTTCATTCATGAAAATCATACCGTGCTTGTGTATCTTTTTTTAAAAAGTACACATTACAAAAAAGAAAAAAAAGTAAGGCTTAACTTACTGGGAACAACACGATGGGGACGGTCAGTGTGACAGCAGTGAGGACGGCAACTCGCACACACAGGATCAAAGTGTCATAAGGATCGATGCGGCTGTATGTGTGCAGCAGTTCTGGCTCCACTTTGTCTGTGGGAACATCAGGAGTGACTAGTTCAGGGATGTGTGTCACTGTCACCAGGTTTTTCATTATGATAGAGGACTAGAAGTAGCAGACATCACCACAAGAGGGTGCTTCCACTTCACGTAACAGAATAGTAGCAAAACGCTGCATATTGTTCTATCATTTCTTCTTCAGAACGGAAATAGAAAATCATTGACACAAACCAGAAATTACATCTGGAGGAAGAGGGAGGGGTGTCTAGGAAACCCTTCACCTCTTCATATATTCTGACACATAGCTGGGTCACAGGAAGGGTTTAGTATGTCCTTTAAATCCCATCTCTCATAAGAAACTTGTGGTAAAATGCAAATTCATTTTTCTCAAAACAACGTGAAAACGTCCAATTAATTTGCATGATGATAAAATGAGAATATAAATAACATTAAACATCAGAGCTGCTTTAAAAAAATTTATTTGTTTCTTTTTAAGAGCCTTTTTATTCCACTAAATGAAAGCTGTTGCAGCAATCTTTTAACCTCATTTTGAATCTTTATTATACCTATCTGGTTCAGGCAATTACATTTGCATTTATTCACAGCTACTGAAGAGAAACAGCATTACAACCTCAGGGACAGCTGCTCTCACCATAAAAGGTCAGGTAGCCAAAGAGAGCTGCCAGAGAGTACATCGTGTACATGACAAGGATGGAGACATTGGACACCTTTTGCATCTTCTTCTGTGTTGGACTGAAATAAGAAATTTCAAAGTCATATGAATGTCACATTCTGCGCCGACATGTCATCAAACATCATAAGGATTACAAAAGGATGACTCACTTGCGCAACTCGGTGTAGATGGGCAGAACTTCAGGGTGGCAAACAAAAGCAAAAGCCAAGATGGGGACTGTGTATGCTGTCTGTGAAGTGCATAAACACATACATGACTTTCTATTATTAGCTGTGCTTTACAGCCTTTCCAAAACAAAGTGTGTGTGAACTCAGTTTAGCAAGTACACCAAAAGACTTCAGCGTCTGTGGCGTCAATGTTCACAAACAATGCGGAACCAGATAAACAAACTGCCATAGCTGCCCACCTGTGAGTTGATTGTCAACATGCGCGGGGTGCAGTCGGAGGCATGATCCTCATGAACCACGTCACTGCTGTACTCATGCACATGGCTTGAAACGTTCAGACTCAAGTGTGCAGCACTGCTATTGGCCGAGAACTCCTCAAATGGGCAAGGGATCTGAAACTTCTTGAAGATAACCTGCAAAAAGATGTAAAAAAAAAAAAAGTTTTTTAAAAAATTTAAAATGCAGCAAAACAATCAGAGAAAGTGCTTAAGGATGTCTCAGTCAGTAAACAATCAATTGATGGCAAGCTCAAATAAAAGCATTCCAAAACAGATCAGGATGACTCAGCCTCATATTCATCTTATCAAACATAAAAAATAGTTCCTATCGAAAATAGGAACCAGGGTGGGAAAGTGGGCAATGTGGGCCTATGTGCCAGGACGATGTGCCAGAATAAATGAGACCCTGTGTGAAGAGAAACTGTGATGATGTGCCACCGTGTGAGCTGGACCAGCTTACTGCGGTGAGAAAGAACACCATGCAGCTGAGTGAAAATCCACTGGTGTAACCAAGGTAACCTGAAAATAAAAACAGACAGACTGTTAATTTAACAGCTTTTAAACTGAACTTACAGCATGTGTTTTTTGTGACACCTATTAGCTGTCTTAAAAACACAAGAAAACCCCTAAAATTTATAGAGGGTTCAAAATTTCACACTTTGATTTTAAAAAAAAAAAGCAGTTCTAAAAAAAAACAGAAAGAAAAAACATCCCACAGACTGACCTCACAGCACCTCAAAAAGAGCAGAAAAAAACATGTTTACACTGTCATAATGAACAGATTGTGCCGGCCTTGAGGGTGCGATTAACTCAGGGGAAATTATGGACACCTGCTGCTTGGACCAGCAGAGGCAGGATAAAAATGCACTAATTGCTTAATATTAACCTAACTGCTCCATCAGAATGTCATTACATAAGCAGCCACATTGTCAAAAAACTTTTTTGATTAATTTCTTTTACATATAAACAATGTTTTACTGAAAACAAACCAGGAAATGCATAAAAAAAAAAGTCAAACTACTTCAAATAAATAAGAGCTGGAAGATTAGGAAGTTATAACAAGGTGTGAGAAAAAAAAACTGGGCTCAGCTTTGACTGACTTGTAATGGGGAATTAAAGGAAAGGAAAAAGAAAAAAACTCTTAAATGCAGCTAGAAGAACATCTGCTCTGTTTCTGACTTTTAAATTTCTAGATTTTTAGATTTCTGTTGAGCCTTGCTCACCATAGTTGCTCTCAGTGGAGTCCAGTCAAACACAAGTACACAGTTCAGATGGCATCAGGTGCCTAACTACCGTGTTTGTCCAAAACACAATTGATCTCTGTAAACTATAAATTTAGTTTAGGAGGAAATGCTGTAGGGATTCATCCTTCTACATATGAACATTGGACAGATAATGAATCTGTTGTGAAGTGAAGCAGAGAATAGCAAATGTATTAGAAATGTTAGTTTCCCAGCAGTGACTCGTAAATACTCAAGAGCAGCTAAGGCCTCAGAAAGACGATAATGTAAAAAAACGTAAAAGGTGAAAGATGATAAATGGAATTTGATGACAAAATGTGTTTATTCTGCCTTGTTTCAGCAGATTTCAGTTCTTTACATCTGTTTGCTTTTCTGTGCCTATTATATTTGTATACACGAAAAAGGTTAATAAAGCTGTTAACATTTGCATATTTTTCAGTTTGTACTTTCAGTGAGAATGAGAACAATAAAGTAGTAACAGAAACTTGGTTAATTTTTACCAAAATGTTTAGTAGTCACCTTCAAAGTGGCTGCTCTTCATTGTTAATATCTGATTTTATAGCTCTAATAGTTGTGTCTGCTGCATTGTGATGTTGGACGTATTTACAGGTAAAAGATCTTTCAGAAAGAAATCTTTCAGAGAGAAATCAGAGTCATTAAAATACTTATTTTTTCTCACCTAGTGTACAGCAAAGACTGTTTGAGCTACAAACCACAAGGACAACATTTCACTAAAGCACACAGAAGCTCGTTCTCACAGGGCAGCGGCCTACTGGTCTGTAAACTAGGTTTATCATGAGGAAATTATTTGTCAGTCTCAGTAAAGTGTTCAGAAAATTCTCCATCAAAGTCTAAGTCACTAACAATGACAAGACCTTGTTTTTAGGTCTGGCTCTGAATTTAGACTTGAGACTTAGTTTACAGTACTTCTGTGGGTTGTTAAACTTTGGGAAGTGAGCTGAGATATGAATCAGTTTAGCTGGGATTAAGACACTTTTTTTTCAATAAAGGGAGATTATGATTTGGGAGATAGGACATATGTTTGATTAATTTCATGAATCTTGACAATCACTTCAGAGTGTTTTAAAAGTAAAACACTTCTTTCTACATTTTTGAAGATAATTCCTGGATACGAATCAAATTAAAATGATAGTAAACAATGTAAGACAATGCAACAGCCTCAAATGGTGGCAGCATGAGATAATGAGACAATAAAAGTAGAAGTGGGGTTTGAGTAACACATCCGTCTGAATTCTTATCAGCTTCACGCTTATCTTTTGTCACACTGATCACGCAGTAGTGCGACAGGAATGTACTCCAGCAGGAAGGAGATTGGCCATTACCGTATTTCATCAGCAGTGATGTAAGAGGAACTGGATTGGTTTTGAAGGAGAAGGTGACTAGCAGTATGCAATTGATGCCTTTATTTGAATTTAGTCCAGCAAAGTAGTTTAGAATTTGGACACAACTTATGTTTGTTTAATTTTTTCCTTGTACCTTGTCTCCACCTTGAATGCATGAAAAACGGTCAGATTTACAGGCTTTACGCCTCATTCTCAACGGTCACAACAAACCTATAATATCTAAAACTAATAAAAACTCATTTAAAAGTGCAATTTAATTTGTTACTCACCAAGTTGTTTCATTAAAGCAAGGGGCAGGATGACACTGGCAGAGACCAAGATGACCAGGTAGTTTCCATTCAAGTACCACAGGCTGTTTGGGAAAAAAAAAAGTTTACTTTGTGAACTCAATGCTTCAAGGACTGCCAGTGAGAGTCAGCACACACTGCACACAGGGGCAGAAACAAAAACTGAGTAGTAAGTGGAAAGGACGGGGAAAAAGGGCTCACATATTATCTATCTATCTATCTATCTATCTATCTATCTATCTATCTATCTATCTATCTATATATATATATATATAAATAGATAGATAGATAGATAGATAGATAGATATGTTTTTTTTCCTAAAAGTTAAGAAGCTTAAGAAGACTACATTAATATACAAGGTAGTTAAAAATCCACAGGTTGGTTTAGATGCCTGACCAACAGTAACCTGATGGGCTTCAAGACTGGAAAAATGTGTCTGTTTTTGTTAAGTAACAGAATAGACTGTTACATAACCTATGATTTATGAGGCGGTTTGGTTTCAGAAAAGAAGACACAATAAAGGCAGCAAAACAGCACTAAAATAGTCTAAATATTTTAACACACTGACATGTGTCCCACCGCTCACTTTGTTCACTCTTTCAAGGTAGTAAAGTAACAAGGATGGACATATATATCATTTCCTTCCCTTACTCTGCTGATGTATCATCACGGGCTATATGTGGCCACCACGTGTCCTTTCTTAAAACAAACATCCTGTGAACGCCCCTCATAAAACATGCCCTCCCCTCATAACTCCTAAGAAGCCCACATCACTTGGAGCATTCATGTGTATTCTTAACATGCGTAGGTGTGTTTGCATGAGGACGCAGTCAAGAGGTTCTTTGCTGAGCCTATGACAAGCTGGTGCTCTTCATTGGACTTATAGTGAAGCCCTATTTTGTAACAGCTGGTAGTAGACGTTTCTTTCTCCTCTTCTTTCTATCACTCCTGACATTGCTGCTTGCAGGAAACAAAGGATATGTGATCCATTTGCTTGTGTATTGCGTGTGAGCAGGGCAATAAAAGTAAATGTCAAACATCAACAGCAGCAAGCAGCTTCCCCAGCAACAAAAACCTTTCAGAAATTATTGTCAATCCATTAAAGACTACTATCTCCTAAATCCGGTGCACAGAGAGGTCTTTGTGCACCAAAGCCCCCTTTTTAAGTTGCTAAGCCTGTTATTTTTGACCCTGAATAAAACACAACTATGTGGATCAGTTGTCTGCTGCTGCGCTGAAGTCAGCAGCCCACGCTGATCTATGAGACCAGCAACATGTGTGTGTGTGTGTGTTTGTTTGCAGGAGTCCCTTGAAAGCAAGGGAAGCCACAAATGACAAGTCATGTCTTATTTGGCCTTTTGGTCAGTAGGTCATTCCAAGTTATCAGCTTTCACAAGTTAGTCACTTAAAGTTCAACTCAAAGTCAAGTTCTTAAGGGCAGCTCCGAGTTGTACTTAGATGTTTTTCTGCAACTTGCAAGTCTTAAAGGTTTAACAGTGCAGACTAGCAGTGAGCGTAGTACAAGTCAGTCATATTACAATGAAGCATATGACCACAGCATGTGAACTAACTGTGACAAATCACCTGAGATTTTCTCTGTAGTTTCCTGTAGTTAAGCTCAATTTTTCATTGGTTTTTAGTACATAGTTCTGTTTTTATTTACCCACCAATCTACTGTTTTACTTTGATTTCTGAGGCCCTTCAGTCTGATTTCAGTAAAACTGTGAAATGTCTTATTGATGAAATTCAGCCGCTCCCTGTGTGCTAAACTTCATGGCAAATTTGAAATTGTTTCAAAATCCTTCAAAATGTCACATATTTTATACACGCATCATCAAGCATGACGAGCAACTTCATCAACCCAGGCAACAACTTGTCTGTTGTACGTTTTTATGTCTTTTTCAAAAGCTGCTGGTCATAAATAAAACCATAGCATCACCACACACCCCTCTCATTCCACTCAGTTCTTTCGACGCCATGGATTTGGATAACGATGGGAGCGTCAAGTGGAAACGGACAGTGAGAGCTGGCCCTGAGCTGACCTGTCCTTATGCTCAGCCTCGGAATTTGGCACCACCGCTTTACACCACCTGCTGCTGTCATTTGAGTGTTTGTCTGTGTGTGTGTGAGGCCGACAAAGGAGTCTAAATAAATCAGTTTCAATTGTGGTGAGGTCACCAAGGAACTCAAATGGTTAGGCAGATCTAAGAAGTCTGGGAAAGTTGAAATCTTTTCTGTGGATTTAGGCCGCCTCAGCTACTTCTTCTTCTTCATGTAACTGTAGACAGATTAAAGGAGTCCAGGATTCTGAGGAGGACACACCATCTGTTGCAAAATTTCTCCTTGTCACTGAAGATGGTTCTTTATGACTCCAAGTTTAGGACTGATCCGATGGTACAGTGTAATGGATAAGAATCTAAATATAGTTTATCCCAGACCAAAATGAATCAGCAGTAAATGATAACCACGTATCCTTGGGAAGGCTCAGATCTGTGTCAGGGTAATAATAGGAATCACACAAATCTGGGTAACTAGTCAAAGTTCAACAAATGTTACAACAAAGCAGCGCTGAATAAGCTGCGCCCAAGACAATATTGTGGGATCTTCTGTTTTTTTTATATTTTAACAGAGGGACTACTGCAGGAAGGGAACAAAAAAATTTTAAAAATGAAAAAATTGCAGCACTACCAGCACTACCTGGCAACACCTGCATCCAACTGGACTCAGCAGTCTGACCAGCAATTATCTATTCAGTCCTTTAGTGTTTGATTTCTTGCTTGTGTTGTTTTTACTCTCAAATGTAAGTGAAAAATCAAATGATTATAGAATATAAGAGAATAAAACAGAATAATGGTAAAATAATATTGAGATCACTACTAGGAAATGACTTTGAAGAACACAATTATTCTTCTGCATTGGATGAAGTACAAAAAAAGAACGCTATAAAAAACTGGAATGAACATTAAAAAAAGAAAGGCAGTCGGTTGCAACGCTTTTATAAGTTAACTCTACTAAGTTTTGTCAACCTTAATTAAACAGAAAAGTCAAAGTTCAACAATCTTAGGATTGATATTCAGGTCTACCAATAGGAAGGGGTGCCCTGGACAGGTTGCCAGTCCATCACAGAGACGACCCCTCCAGGCTTAAACCAGATAACTATTTCCTGTGAGAAAACAGTGCCTGTCACCACACCACCATGTAGCTCACAAGTCTGTATGTAATACCACTAATACCCCTTAAAAATCATCTTATTTATGAAGTCAGATGACAACATTTTATGTACTGAAGTTACAAGAATGTCTAATACATTCCCATAATCTCGATGTTATGATATTCCTATCCAGTAGAGAGAATACACATATTTATATAAACCATACACACTGATACACACATCGAAAACACTTAAGACTCAAATATGCACTATTGTAAAGTGTGATTCTTTATTTAATACTAGCAATTAAAATGTATTCATATTATTGCCATGGTCAGATGACACTATTCCAATGACCATTTGGTGCCCTTGGTTGTTATGGGGGCACAGATCATAATCTAAAACTGTCTCTACTGAAGAATTTCATTATTTCTATTTGTAACGAATTTTACTTTTCCAGCTGCTTTACCAGATTTTTTAAAACTATTTGTTCAGTTAACTTTGAAAGAAATGTTAAAATGACTCATTTTAACATTTGGGTTTCTGTGTATGCTTGTAGTCCTGGCTGATCTTTTTGAGTACAATGGTTGTTTTTACATTTGAAAAGGCACTTTCAGTCCTCTATGGACCTTATGAAGAGTGTGTGTGGTGTGACTCTCATGTGAAGTTTTGCAACCACATGCTGACAGCAGTGAGGGTTTGTATTATGTGTATAGCGGCAACTAACAGATACTCAGTCATGGCCCTCCAGTTGCTCAGCCAATTCTAAGCATCCATTCCTATCACACCTCCTAACGCTGACCGAATCAATAAAGGGTGCAAAGTGAAATATTCACTCCGCATGTAAACCCACAGGCCCCTTGACCCAGTGGGTCAACAACAAACAGGAATCGCGTGCCTTTCACTGACACTAGCACAGTAATGTTGATATTGTAAAGCAAATAAATGTCAGTACTCACTCAGAGTTGGGATCGGCCTTCAGGAAAGCTTGAATGACCAGTGGTAACTCTGACTTCACAATGTACAGGTAACTGGACATGGCTGGCATAAGATAAGACAAAGATAATGTGAAAATGAGAGGACAAGCCTACCTGAGTGGAGTTTATTGATCAAACGGACAACAGCAAGGCCATGTCATGTGAACAGTCACCACAACTGTTATAAGATTGTTGTACAAATCTGAAATCCATGTATTTGGAAACACATTAATTACAAAGTTTTTGTAGCTCCTCACCTCCAATGTTCTGCAGGGTGATGGCTATACCAGCAGCCATTTTTCCAGGAGTGCCAAAGGCCCTGTACCCCAGCTGTTCATAAGCACGAATTCCTGTAAACAGATTACACACAATAAAATTCAGCTGTATTTAGGTGTCTGTCAAAACAATGCAATAAAATGGCTTGAATAAATAGACAAATAAAATACCATAAGTCACTGTGACAGCTTTAATATAGGTCTAAATTTTGTAAAAAATGGTCACACATTAGATTTCATTAGTTGAAAAGTTATTATATTTCTCCAAACAATCCCAGTTAAACTCTTGGAAACTTCTGCTGGCAGGAAACGTAATCTTTCAAGAGCAAAACAATAATTATGTAACACTCTGCTGGAGTGTTTGTTTACAATTTGTGGCCCAATTAATCAAAGTACTTTAAGTTAAACTACCTTTTAAAATGGTGATAAAAATCTGGTCTGTTCAAATGGAACAATTTTATTACTATCCAGGGATGGACAAACATTCCATCTTTTAAAAATGTACATAATTATTATTTCGTTACAAAAAGTTGAGGCCTGATTTCAGACTTACCCACAATGCCAGAGGATTTGAGCAGTAGATGAATGGAATAAGATGATAAGGCTGCAATTGCAGTCAGAAGAAACCTGTAATACAGGATACAAGTGAACGTCATACAGTTTGCTTAGTTGGCTTTGTGTTTGATTTTTTCAAGCTGATTCTGTTCACCTCAAAATGCAACAACTGTTCCTGCCCAATGTGAAAAGCTGAAATAAACAGTAAGCATGAAACAAGATAAGAAGTTCCTGAGGAATTTTTCAAAAAAAAAAAAAAAGACTATGATTTAAATCCACTGATAGTGATCAATAGTCCTACATGTGCTGTTTTCCATAATGGTTTGGTCATTTTGTGACCACTGTTAGTCAGGTCCTCCATCAAAGGCACAGAGATCTTAGTATATCTGGCCAACATGCTCAGGTAAACATTCCTGATGGATCAGAGGGTAAATACCCTTGTTTCTCAGACTTTTGTACAGAACTTTGTGCACATTCTGCATTTACTGTAGCTGCAACTAACAGGGAAATTATAACCTTAGGCTCATGCCTGTCATCAGAGGGACTGACTTGATGTTTAGAGAATTATTTGACTCTTACAACATTCTCTATTCCTATCCTCCTACATAAACACAAACAACATGACCAGGGCAACCAGGGTTGCCTTGGTTATGTTGTCTGACAACAGCAGTCTACACAAGGCAAGGGAAATAAAAAAAACAATCCAGATGGCTGGGCATTTTGGTTATTCTGAGATGTGGCCTTTCTAGGACCTATATAGGGCAACCAGAGCAGGGATAAGAGCTTGGGAAAAGTAGGTATGAATAGATTAGGGGGCATATCTGTAGTGTAATATGTCATGACAGGTTGTAAATCAAGCCTTTATGCAATCACACCAAAGCCATCTGCTCCAAAAGTTCCTAAGTAATCCCTCATGGAAAATCATTACAGTCTCAGGGCTGATTTTGCTAACTAATTGGTCAGGAGTTTGCCCCTCATTTAAGTTCATTCAACCAAACCTTAGCAGTAGCAAAGCTCTACATCTGCACAATACCCTAGCATGTTTTAAGATTTCTTTGCAATCTTTATTTCTTCTTAATATTTACTTTATTTACTAAGAGATAAATGAAAGGCTATGTTAGTCTGTATAAATTAACACATCATTAATACATAAACATCAAATTTTGTATAACCAGTAGTCTGAGGCAAGCAGTAATTTAGTTTAGTTTAGCCTAGCTTACTCTAGCTAGCTAAGCTAATTTTGTCTCAGAGTTGGAAGCCAATTCTGAGCCAGCTTTTGCAAACCCACCAACATTACTCTTGAACATGTGTTCATTTGTTAAACCTGTTTTTAAAAAAACTCAAGTGTGAAGCAGTTTTATAGGTTCAAGTACATTAGCTTCTCTGCTGCCAAAATAATCATGACAACAAAGCTCAGGAATGTCAGTGAGTTTTATAGGTGTTACCAAGAACAGTTTGTTTTCTTCTACTTCAGACTAGATATTTCCTTTACTGTATATCCCGTCAACATACTAAGCTATGCTTACAAGCTCTGGCTAAGGAGAAAACAGAGGGTTTATCATTCTTCTAAAATGAGAAACTGTCCACACTTAGAACAATGGCCATAAAAATAATTTATGATTATGTTTCAAGCATCCAGACTGCATAGCAATTACATTTTTTAAGCAACGCCAAGTATATGCCGCCCACTCCAGCCGGTTCCAGGCACCAAAATTGATTATGATGACCTGGCACTGTTGTATTACATAAAGAAAACGGGAAAGTGGAAAGAGTTTGGGTTTGTAACATTTTAAAAAGGCATGGTGAGTAAAGATAACTTCACCCACTTATACAAGCTATTTTTCTTTTTTTTTTTTTTTTCTTTGAACTTTTTAAAAACTGAGCATTGAAAATTGTATTGCATTCAGCACAATATTATGTTACCTGAACATCTAACAAGTGGCAGGCTGTATCAAATAGTAATATGTTTTGTTCACTAATGCTACACTAAAGCTTATGAAAGATAGGATTAAAAAAAGACAAGACATTATTGAAGCATGTAACTTGGCTTTTTACTTAATCTTGCTGAAAAAATGTTGATGAGGATATCTTTAAAACGTCCCAACAAAATGATTTGGTAGTATTATTATTCCCCTTATATTTATGTTGACTTCCCCACCCACTAGAACTGGAACGTTTATCACAATCTCTTAATATATACTTTCATTGTTTGATTGTTATTGTGACAGAGATGATGCGCTTACATCCTATGAAAGCTTCTTATGGCTTGAAATATAATTTACTCACCAGAAGAGGAGAATTCCAGTGTTGGCCATGGCATAAGCCAAACCTAGGATTCCGCTGCCCATAATGGCATTGCCCAGGTTGAAAACTGACATGCCAAAAGAGGTTTTTCCTTCAAACTGCAAAAAAAGTTTGAAAAACACACACATAGACAAAAAAACAGAACAATAAATTGCAAAAAACACTAATATTTATGTAGAAAATGATTACTTTATCCCTTACATCTGTGAAGCGTATGGGTTTCTTTCCATCCGCACTGGGCAAAAACTCCTCGCTCTCCTGTCCTCCTTCGGGGTCATCAAACCTGGGGACCAAAGTATCAGCTGTTAACAATAACCACTTCTGAAAAGTGAGGACTTATCTCCTGCTGACTGTAGTAAATCAGATGTTTTATTTGTTCGTTATGTTGAAAAAAAAATCAGAAATTAAAAAAACCCTACACACGAACTACTAAAAACATACCTGACTGTTTGAGTGCCATTTCTGTATAAGGGTCCACCAGTTGAGGCGAGCACAAAAACAAGGCAAACATGCATTTTAAGAAACAAATATTTTACAGGAAGGAAGTCATACTGTATGTTGCTCACCACATCTGTTATCCTATTCCTATCAATGGGAAACATTTTAACGTTTGCGCTGATACTTGCATATAAACAAGAATATTGGTTCATGGTTACTGTGAACAAACGAGAATGTGGTTTGCACATCAGTATAACAACAGAAAGACCAGAAGGACAAAGTGAGATAAATAGAGGATAAATAGAGGAAAAACTACGGCTACATGCTTTGTTAAAGAGGAGACAACAATTTCACTGTGTGGAGGGATATGGAAGAGTACTTACTGATCCTCTTCTAGCATGGTCTTCAACGGTATGCCTATGTCATCGCTGAGGTCGTGACTTTTCCCGTTGGATAATATGTTCATTTCTGATTCTGCAGGCTCCATCAGCGAAGATTTAGCAGATTTCCCTCTGCCTGTAGGAGGTTAATGATGGAGCGAGTTCAAATCTTGAATATCTAAAACAAAAGGGTAAAAGGACCTGAGTGAGAAATTACCAGTTTGTGACAGATGTACTGTTTAATCAATTCAGTGTATGCTGTGGATGTTAGATTGCACTTAATAATGTCAACATTGTTATGCTGGCATATCATCTGGAAAATTATCAAATGTTTTTTCTTTTAACTTTGATCTTATTTTAATTAGAAATTTAATTGCAAAAATCTGAAATGTATTAAGCTAGCAGGTTTGTTTTCCACTGGCAGATTATTGCCAATTGTTGGTTTACTTACAAGGCTTAAAAATGCCTTTTTGTTGTTTTGCTGTGTTGTTGCTCTAAATGATACTAAGATAATCCCTTCTTTTTTTTAAAAAAAATGTCTGTGGATGTCTGTGTTGCAAACATAAAGCAATACCTAAGATTTGCATGCTACACAGTGACATCGAGGCCTGTGATGTCATTTGCTCATTCATTGACCCTGAATTCATTTTTTGATTCATTCATTTTTTTCCTGAAACTTTTACAATACAAACTGACACTAATGGCAATGCATTTAACTGGGAATATGATCATCAGACATAAATTACTGGTTAGCATGATGGGCTCGTGTTTCAGTAACAGAACAAACAAGTCAAACCACCCAGTCAAAGGTTAAAGTCTGTTCCAGTTTTTCTTTGTTTTGTTTGCTCTTCTGTGTCGTGCAACCATAGCTCATCAGTACCACTGCTAACCCACGCAATGACTCAGTGGTCTATAAGAAATGACAAAATAACGCAATCACACAAAAAAGCAAAAAAATTCCCAACCACTCACACCAATGTGCCAGGCACCCTGCAAAGCAGTCATTACTGAAATGCCTTAATTATACCTTTTAAAATCACTTTCTGGTGCTGAATGTGTTGTCCACACAGTAACCACATGTACAATCATATCCCCAAGTGAGATTTCACTTTCAGAAAAGAATGTTGAGATGAATAAGTTCAGGAAAGGAGATCAATCATATCAACACAAACAAATGCCCTGCGGTACCCAATGAAAGAAAAACATACATTAAAAAGAAAAAAACTGACAAACAAATTATCTTGACAATTAACTCTAAAACAAAAAAATTTTTTAGTAGCCTCCCCACTGGCCCCAGTGAGTATAATGATTATTCTTCACAATTTCACAGTGTGAACTCAGTTGGACAATGGTGTTTTGTTAGCAGCTTCCGCTGTGACCAATGTACTGTGTTCTTATTGTCCTCTCAGCCTGAAGATCAGTTACTGCCAAATGATACTGTACAATCAAAGCTTGTTACTGACACCATGTCATGTCTGCTGGAGAAGAAAGCTGAGAGAAATTAAATAAAGTAACTCAGTTTGATGCTACATATAATAACTCAGAATAAGAGCTGTTGAAAGCATGAAAATGTTCTCAAAGAAAAGGGGTAAAAATCTGAACTCGGATCTTTATCTTTCCATTACCTAATCTATAAAATAAGGAATTTAGTCATTTTTATCTGTCCAAACTTACCAAGCTCTTAAATGCAGCTACTAACAGAAAAGCCCCAACTCGTCCTGTTTCAACATCAGATTTTGATCATTAACATTTCCAGAAACAGGATAAGAGGAAAAGTGTGTGAATGTGCTATTTTAAAGGTGAGTCACATTTTTGTGCAAGTGATGGCATGATTTATGGAAAATAAACTCAACATGCAGGTAAGAAAAATAACCCAAACTTAAAAATGTGTCACTCAAGGAACACCAAACATGTTTTTTTTTTTTTTTTCAGGAACGTCAGTAAAGCGTGGGATCAGTAGATTTACAGAAACTACAACATAAGGCATACTCCCAAGGCTAATTGGCATTTATATTTTTCCATCTGCGCCATCACTGTTTTGTTGTTGTAGGGCTTGATCTTTGTTGATTGATCTATGATTACCACCGTAAACTGAAGTATTTGTTTGTATAATGGAAGTCGTTTCATTCAAGCCTTCTCATTTCCTTGGATATCTTTTTATATCCCATTCCTGATTTACACAGTTCAGTTACCTTATCTCACAGATCCTTCAACAATTATTTTGTTTTCCCAATGACTCAGAATCAAGAAACATCATTGAAAACATAGGATGGAAGATACAAAGGTCTGTCAGGAACCCAAAAACTTACTGAGCTTTTATGTACTCATACACACACACACACAGTTACAAGAAAAGAGATCACAGGTGATGATGCTTTCCTTTAATACCCATTCAAACCCATTTGTATCAACATATACATATTATCAGGATAAAATCACAAATTTTTTCATGCATCACCCATTTGTGTATGGTTTAAACTAGATGTAAGCTTGGAAAACCACTAAATTACAGGGGGGAAAAAACACCAAACAAATCTCCCTTTCTGTCTGAGCAAATATCTTCTTCTTCTGAGTACCAGAAGAACAACCTCACACTGTACAGCTGCCCTGCTGAGTTCGGAGGTAAAACAAATCAGCCAGTAGAGCAAAAGGTCCCATTTTGAGTAAGGGAACTGGCAAAAGTCCAGAAACTCAAAATGGTCAGGTTAGAAATGTTAGCTGTTTCTCAGTATTGCAGAGCAGAATTCTTCTCACTCATTTGCCAGCTACTCTTGTTATAACTGGACAAAAAACAAGCAGCAGAAAGAGGGAGGGAAACAGTGGGGAGTAATGGCACATGTAGATGAGGAAATGCACGAGGTTTGGCCAAGAGCGCCTGGCAGCACCAGCTCGTCCCACGCCACGTGGCTTCTGGGGACAGAGAAGCACATGCTCATGTCCTGCCTTATCAGCCAGCACCTGAAGCACACTCAACTATTGGGACAGGCAAGCAAAAGCTTGTTTATACACAACAGTTCTTATGAACCATCAGCATTGTAAACTTACAGGTATGATTTGGGCAAAACAGCCGACTATTTCTCCTCATTTTGAGCAAAATATTCTCAAATGCAAAACAATTCACGTCTAACTATTTCTATGTGAATCACAGTGGGTTAAGAAATTTCACTTGTTCTCTCCTCACATCTGTGAACAGTTATAAACCTAAAAAAATATCCTTATTTCTGAATAGTTAATGTTAAAGCATATCATTTAAAAAAGTGTATGCAGAAGTAACCTGAGAAAAAAAAAATTATCTTACTTGAGCTGAATATATCAAATACAAGACATTTCATCTGAAACTAAGACTTTAAAATTTCATAACACGAAAATCTTTTAATCTAAATTTAATTTTAATGTCAGTATTAAAAATAAAACTAAAATACCACTCTTTTTTGTGACCAACACTATCATAAAAACTCGGGTTATATTGTTGTGTAGGTGCAATCTGTTATATTTGCTGGTATCTTCTGTCTGGAAACTTAAGTTAAATATTGGTAAATGCAGTCAAACATCAGAACAAGGTTTTACATTTAGTCATTTAGTCACATCAGCCAGCCATATGGAATCAATATGAAGACTAAATAGCATATGTAATGAAAACAAAACTACATAGAACTTAGACATGGAGACTGCAGCTCTGACACCTCGCCAACAGAAATGAAAAGAGTCATAAAATGAAGCATCCACTTGAATCAAGGCTGAGTCAAGATAATTCAGTATCTTATTGTGTAAGCAGTCCATATCATTTGTGTACAAACGGATTTAGAAGAGGATATCAAGCTGATCTGTCAGTTAAAAGATAATCTGCTACATGACTCTGAAAGCCTGACAGTCATCCTGTGTTAATGTTAGTCCATGTATTGTGCACGTGGGTGAAAGTACAAGATGATTTGGATGGCCAAGATTTGCATAAAGCAATTAACAACTTAGGAGGTAACCAAGTCATCACATGAGATTCATATTTAGCCTGCGTAGCTCTCTGAGCTTCAGCATGTCTACAAATAGGGATCTGGAACTTTTGAAACCCATCTTGATCATGTTACAAGTTGGAAGCCATCTAATGGGCCATTAGTTTAGGTTCGGTCAGCCATAAATGGCACAGATGTCAAAGTTCTGAGGGAAAAGGCAAAAATGTTTATCAAAGAAGGATTTAAAGAGAATCAAAACTTTATTAAAGCTAAATGTTTTTATGCAAGGAACATTCCTCTTCCTTCAGTGCAGATTTTACCTATGAGATTTGTGTACTAGTTCCTTCATTTACCCGACAAAAAGGTTTTTTTAGCCTGAATTAGAAGGGAAAAAATTACTATTGAACTGAAATTATTTAAAAAAGACTTTTCAAATTGTTCCCTTTTTTAAGCTGTATAAACAGAGAATAGACTGCATTATTTAAAAAAAAAAAAAAACTTCTGAGGTTTATTTTCATATCAGAATGGGTTTTCACTCCATTTCACTCCTCTTCTAAGTTCTAAATTACAAATGAACAATGTTTTGATGTATTAGGTGATAGTTATTCTATGTCTGGATTCCTGCTGTTCTGTTGCGTTATAATGGTTACATAGAAATAAGATCTCGACCCTTTTATCAAATCATAAAATAAAAATGGCACATTGAAGTACCACGTACAAAATGCTATTTGATTCAGCACTTCTTTTTTTTTTTACTTAAAGTAAATTCTTCATTCTTCTTAGTTACATAAGAAGTCAATTAACTCTAATTAAATATGAGTACTTGTTGAAGTGTGACATGGTAGGTTTTAGACAAAAGCAGCAGATAGCAGCAGGAGGTAGCCAGTAATTACACAAGCATGAATCTCAGGGGGCACACAGCGCAGGTCTATGATGAGGGGAATTTGGGGGTTTTTAGATTTATATTAACATGGTTCTGCAGATCTCTGAAGTGACATTCAGTTGGTCTCTGTAGTGTAGACTTGTTTACAAAAAAAAGCCAAGCAAAAGGTGTTGACAGTGGGCTATAGAACTAGTTAGCATCAACTGTATAGGCCATTACTGTAACCGAGACATAAAATATCAATAATAGTGAATGAAGTATAAAAGGCTTGAACAAATTAGATGTTGTCAATAGAAGATTTTTAAAAAATTATTTCAAGTGAAATACTGTAATGAGTTTGCAAGTTTTAACATGACATGTCTCATATTTTACACGGAAAGCGAATGTAAAACAAAAATATTGTTATGACTGCAGAATGAGTCTTTTGTTGTGATAAACCAACAGAGAACCAGAAAAAACCTTTAAAGTTGTGTTTGAGTTTGCCTGTCACTGTTATACCCAGAAGTCAGAATTATATAGATCAAAAATACTTTTTTCTTTCTCTTTTAATGGCCCACAGTCAGCAGGAATGACAATATGGCCCCAGACCCAGTCCAAGCACATTACTGGACGAGTTGGTTTTCTGAAAGGCAGTCAATGCCATGGCAAAGCTAAATATTCTGACACTTTTTCCCATGGTCTTAATACACCTGTCAACTTGGGCCACCTCTCTGCTTCAGTTAGGGAATCTTTTTAAAGTTATGCATTTAATTCTAAAGCAAGTTTTCGTAGAGTAAGTTTGACTGAAAACATGAAGATGCTTTGAGGATGAAGGGTGTTCAAACTTGAATACTCGGCAGCTAGAAGTCGGGTTGTAAGGGCCCTGACAGTGAGCCAAAACAATAAACATGCAGATCAGAAAAGGTGACAAGTTGAAACCTGTTTTTTTTTTTTTTAGCTTGTTTTATGGTTTGTTTTTTGTTTTTGTTTTTTTTTATAGCTTGTTTTATGGGTTTTTTTTGGTTCTTTTTTTTTTTGCTTTAAGCTCTATGTTCAGGACAGACCAGAGTCAAACCAGTCCAATACCACCTCATACAAGCTTGAACACAACACTGACTAAATACATACAAACTCAACAGAAGAAAATGACTTTCTCATGACTTCAGTTTAAATAGACAACAGCACATGATAAAGCTAGGCTCAACCTACACAGATTATGAGCCCCATGACAAAGATAATAATAACCAGTGGAGTGGTCGACACATAACACTTGGGCTGACTGAGATACAGATATCCACAGGTCTCTTCAGTGTGACAGAAGAGCAGCTGGCTGCGTCCTACGCGGATAAAACACTGGCTTCCACACAGTAGTGTGCACCTGTCCGACTCCCACTAAAACTGGCTAAAACATTTTAATCGCCACACAAGTTAAGGTCACTGACTGCAGTTGCGCTTATCTGTCCATTCTCTGCTCCCATGAAAACAGCATGGGAGACCATATGAGGGTGTTTAGATAAGTAAAAACTTAAAAAATCTACACCCTGTCCAACATCACTTTGGATAGACAGGTCGTCTGTGGACAGCCAATCTACACACAGCGTCTCTGTTTTTAAATTCCCTAATATGTAGTTAATGTCTGAGCATATGCTGTATTAAAATATATAAACAAAGACTGCAACTAGAAATAACAACTGATTTCCAGTACCAACTGAGAACAGCCATGCAAGCTTCATGCTGAATTCAATTTCCAACTTGATTGAATTTGATTTGTACTACTTAAGTTCTGGATATATAATTTCTAACATCAATTTGCAGAGCTGTCAAAGCATTCAACAAATCACATTTTAACACTGACTGATTTAAGATTAATATAAAAAATGACAACACCATAAGATTATTATTAGATTGTAAACACACTGATTATAGCAAAGTCCATATTATGGCTTGCTTTATATGATGAAATAAGACACTAGTAAACTGACTTTATGATATAAATTGGCTTGAATACAAACAATCTCACGGTTCTGCACATCCAAAGGAAAATACACACAATAATATGAGATCATTCAGAACAAAGTCTTCAGCATTACATACCGAACAAACTCTAGGTTAGTTTTACATCTTTAGGCTCATAAAGTAAAAGTTTAGTTAAAATCCTTCAAGTTATTATCATCCCTTCAGTTCAATGCAGACCCCACTCACTTGTTTTATGTAAACAGCTCCCAAAACAAAGACATGCGAGTTGTGTATCCTACATATTTCTGTTGGCTGTTATTCACCACATAATTTTATTCTATTTAATAAAAACAAGTTAACATAATAAATGGGATGAGGGCGGGGAAGAATAATAGTAATGTGATACAGAGTTAATAACCACAAACACAGTGACAAGAGGCAGAACAACAGAACAATTTCTGCTTGTCAAACCCGTCCTTCTGCTAAATGACGCTTTTTTTTTTTGCTTTTTTTTTTTTTACGGCTATGGGTAAAAAAAATGACATGTAATGATGTCAGCAGACATCATAACATTACACAGCCACAACAAAAGCACTTTACATGGACTGTTGTTTGTAACACGTGTTTATTGACTGTTTTACTGAAATGTACTGATGTACTTTTGGGTCGGATGCAGAGGAGCAGCCAGACACGTAAAAAGGTGACGGCATGAGTTGGACGCGTTTCACGTAGGCGAGGTTATTAAGACATTTGCGTCACACCGTGTGGAAGTTTGATCAAGCCCACTCATAAAACTTATATATCAGTCACATACACAGCTAACATCCCATCTCATGTCGTGTTTTGGCACCGTTTTAGGTTTGATTTACCTGTTGCGAGTTAAGTTTGATCCCCAGGCGCATTTTCTACGTGCAGAGCACGAGTCGCACGAACAAAAGATGGACACCAGTATGTCATTTACTTCTTGAAGCACATGGTCGAAACATCTGGACATGGCGATCACCGCAAGAAGATAAATCTAACTATTCTCTCTTTATTGATCACCCTCGATAGGAAGCAATGTCTTCGTTGCCATTTGATCGTGCATGTGTCCCGCTGGTCCCCTCCTCCCAACAGATTTCATTGAGCTAGCCTACAACTCTGTGTGATTGTAAAGAACATAGCTAAAAACAATCTCACAAGCTTTGACTATCAAATAAAAACGTGTAAATGCAAATGAATCCGTTCTAGTTGAAGCCAATAGTTTACTATACATACAAGTAATTAGGTCTTTTTTTTTTTTCTTTGCTTTAAATAAAAACATGGAATTAGTTAAGTCTTACCAGGCTGCTGTCACAAGGTTTTCAGCTCAGTTCCTCAGCTGAGTGTCAATAATTTCAAAATCTCCTTTCGGATAAAGCTCTTTCTTTTTCTCGAGCTCAGTATCTGCCTACTTGGCTGGTTTTTACGCACACCCGCGCCGTGTCTCCCCAACGCCGCAGCTACAACGTGCTTCTGGGAATGGTCGGCATTGTAAAGAGATTCTCAGCTTTACTGTGGGGGTTGAGTTTGGTTCGCCTCTTGAACACCCCCTCTGCCACAGGAGCTGCCCCGCTCACTACAAGCATGAGGTCAGGTTTCAGCGCTTGGTTCCAAAGCCAAAGAACATCAGACTTGGGAAGTGATTACGCGTTTTAGGCACGAAATGATCAAGAGACAATCTGGAGCTGCAGTAAGCATACATCAGAACAGAAATGAGGGTCACACACTTTGGATTATTTATCGATTGAGCTCTGAAAATGTGCGCGCGCGCTCTTTGTGCGCTTTGGTCACAGAAAGTCAATAAATATCACATTTCTACACTGAAGTCTCTGTCTCAGATTCTGTACTATCGTGGATCTGATTCAGCAACCTGATTTGGGAGCTATTTTGTCGGCTTTCTGTGGAATGTGGAGAGTTTTCCCTCCGCTCAGTCATGAGTGAACAATAGCTAAGTAGCTACTTAATGCCGAGGTGAGGAGGTCACTTCAGGGTATGGCAAACAAAGAGTAAGAAATATTCCCATTAACTAACTGGTTTAAACTTTTCAGAAAATGTAATGACCATGTAGTGATTAATTCACATGTAGATAACCAAGTGTAGGCTACATTACAGTTATTTTGTAGCCACCTTTATTCAAAGCAACTAATTATTACTGAACAAATTGGGGGAACTGGGGTTCAGTATCTTGCCCAAAAATAAGCTGAGGTGTAGATGAGAGAAGTTCTGGACCTGCAACCTGGCTTGCAAAACATATAACATTGAAATGTAATAACAAGAACATAGTAAATAATAATTTTGGCTCAAATGAAACCTTATAATGTTGCAGTAAAATGCATTAAAAATACAAGACATGCACGGGCACACATGCACTGCAGAAGAAATTTGGTGAGGCATAAGTTTCAATAGATTCACTAAACAGAAAAATCTGAAGTTATTATTTTCTTTTTCTTAACCTTTGTGTCACCAGGAAGATGCTTGAGATCGAATGACCTCTTCTTTGAGCATGACCTGACCAACACTGCAACCTCCCATCTAAAGGCCCACCTTCTGGTGGCTTTTGGAGAACATGTTGACTGAATGTCATTTAAGGATGTTAAAATTCAGCAATTTGTGATTTTATGCCTCCATTAAAATACAGAATTGTATGCTCAGAAGAGCCCTAATGTCTGCTGTAGTTTAGCTTTACAACAAAGACACCTTTTTCCCAATCAGAGCCAAACACACTGTTGAGCATTTTTGCAGTCTTTCAGTTAAGCAGATGCACCACTGACTGAGAATTAAATGCATTGTCTACTTGCTTGTCAGTAGAGATGAATGATTCATGAAAGCATCTCTTATATCAGAGAGATGGATAATTGGTAGCTATATTTAAAACTATTGGATGCGGATAAAAGAAAAAAAAAGAGACATCATCTGGACAACTCAGCAGGCCATATGGAAGAATGGGGTCAGCTATTGTGTTATATAAGCAGCTAAGATGAAGATGAAATGCTCGGCAAAGCATCCACTCTTTGCTTATATCACTGAAATCAGCATACTATCACTTTTAAGTTACTTAGGTATGTTTCTTACTCACTTATACTCAAACAGAAATATCAGGAGTCAGATTGGTGGCCTGCACAAAAACAGGTTTTTTATTTTTTCCATTTTAGCCCTGTTTTACTTTAAACCTTTTGCTCAAAGCCCATGAAACAAATCTAGCTCTCCAGTAGCTTGACAAGATAGGAAATTTGTTTGATAAAGTATACACAAGATTCAAAGTTACGAGGCTTTGTCGGTTTATTTGAATTTCTTTACTGAAAAACTTCTGCTGGTAAAGTAACACCAACAGGAACGATTCATTTAAAATACTGAAATATTTGCAGACAGTAAAACCAGCAGTTCATTTATGTCAATGATACTTTACTCAGTTCATCAAGCGTTTTATATTTATTTATTTATTTATTTGTTCATTTCATTTCATGTTCAGTTTAACTTTACATTGTTATAAATGAACAAATAGGCCCAGATAGAAGATGAAATCTTGTATAATCTGCCCCATCTACATGATATATATGTAGTCTTCAGATCCCATGTAAATGAAAGATGGAAAGTATATCATAACCATACAAGAAAAAAAAAAAGTTTAAAAACATATTTTACAAATTCACATTTTTTAAGTCCTTTTCAATTTCAAATGTTGTCAAGCCAGATTTTCAACTAAACCTGTTCTGTCTTTACAAACATGCGGAAATATATGAATCCCACATTCCACGCACATCATCACACCGGACCTCTGCTATTCATGCTACTCTGTGTGGAAAACTCTAAATGGGACTCCCTTGTCCCTAGACTTTCTATGTTTGTAATGCATGTTAGTTCTAGGAAAATCAAGCGTTGACAGAGGTCTCTCACTGAATTCTCAGTGATATTATCAAATCCCATTTCTGTTTCTAAAACTATTTTGGGTTGTATTGAACAGACAGACGGGTTTTTTTTTTTTGCTGCAAAAGTGAATTCTTGTTTCTATTTGGCTTTTTTTTTTTTTTTTAAAGTCCTTGCCTATATGAATTTACCCAAAAAGATGAAACAAAGCAATGTTAAACACTAAGGTTACCAAAATGTATTATTTTATTACAAGACTTCTCTCACAATACAAACCACATATTTCTTTTGAATTCGGTTGTGCAGTTAAACATGTCCAAATATGTTGACTGTTTCTGAAACAACTAACGTTTTTAACTGCAGCTCACCATTTATTTCTCTCTCAAAACAACAACACCAACAACAGCGAAAACCAAACAACAAACGATTATCTTTGCAATTCGACAGAACAGCCTACTCTACTGATGCTTGTGAACATTTTCTAATTTATTCTGTTACCCAGTGGGCTTTTAGGTCTGGGGTTTGGGAGTGTGTAGGCACATGAAAAACAGACACAGAGCGTTCACAAAACAAAAGACAATACATAAACAAACTCTACTCTTACACTGTGCACCGCATTATATTTATGTTACAGAGGTGGACAAGAGGTTCAGAACATTTCTCCCCTAGAGGTAAAAATATTAAAGGTAGGGGAACCATTAGGGTCACAAAACTAACTCGAAGATATGTTGGATTGCGTTTCATTGTGTAACAATCATTGTTTAAATAAGAACCACCAGCAGGGAGACAGGCAAACTGGACACTACTTTGTGTGAAGGAGCAGATTTTAAAGGTGAGAGAGGTTTTTCTTATTAGATTGAAAATGGAAAACATGCTATATCTAACCAACAATGAAAAAAAAAAAAAAAAGAAAAGATTAATAAATACAGAAAAGAATATTTGGCTAAAACATGCTTTAATTCTCTTCTGTGCACTTAAAAACATTTTTTTTTGTTTTGAGAATGGATTAATTTCATTGTCAGGTATCAGTGATCTTATTGTGACCAATGAAAGGTGTCTTAAACACATAGAGATCTTACAGATGTTTTCATCGGCTAAATGCACAAGGTGAGCTCCCTAGATGAAGCAACAATCTTAAATTCTACTTAAAGGTACAATTATGATCAAGTAATGCACAAATGAGTCTTACACTATCATTTTACTGTACTAAAGTGTTAACCAATGGCTCCTGTTTATATGTATGGGGAATATCAGGAGGGAAAACTACACAAGAAAGAAAAATTTTAACCACCACATGCTGGGATTAATGACAATCTTATTTTTTACTTCTAGTAGACAAAGTATGATTTCAATTCTCTACTTTCCTTTTGACAGAAGGCAAAACAAGAGACAAAAATGATGAAGCTATGCTGTAAAATTCTGAACACTAAGTTGCATTAATGTTACATTAATATTCTCAGTCCCAGAAGAAAGACTAATTAATACAATAGTCTGTTCATTTTGATCTTTCTCTAAATATTTCTTGCAAAAAAATTCTTCAAAAGGGTCTAATGTTCCCAGGGATATCAAGACCTACCACTGCCTCTGGTATGTCTCTTTTTAAATAAAACCGTGCAATAAGACACGCATTTCTGTGGCTCTCTTGCTCTTTGAGGCACTGAACTGTTATTTTTTTATTCTGATTACAGAGGGTCACATCAGTGTGTTTTACACCTTACATAATGTCCAGCAGGCTCAACAAAATGAAAGCAAGATGGGAAGCTAGTGAAAAGGGAGTCTGGAGGCCAGTGCAGAAGATCAGGTATTCATGCATTAACAGAAATGTTACGCCTGTATTGCAACAACCTTGCAGAAGTTAGATGGGATTACTGAGAGACTAGGTCTATATTGTGTCAGTACAAAACACCATTAAATCAGCTAATTCTCGTGCCTCACTTGAGATTTTTTTCCCCCACCATTCTCAGAAAAATCCAACTGAATGGTAAAAAAAAATAAACGATTTTGAAACCGTGTGGGATTATGTGCCTTTTTCAAGTACACTTCAACATGGTGGCTGTAGTTCGGCAAAAACTTTTTCAACATTTCCTTTTTGACGTGGAGTTTCATAACATATCCTTGTCATTTAGATGCATTGTAGAAGGTACAGTAGACTAAAAAATGTACCCACATCTGTTAAAATGAAAGGTTTGTGTGTTCTTAAATAGCCTAAGAAAATGGATTTCAAGTTTTTCCTGCATGTAATTTGAAGTACAATATATCTTGTGCAATTCAGTTAAAGGAACAAATAAATCTATGTTCTAGTATGCGAAAAATACTTTAAATAGAGCTTGAATTGAGCTGCTTTTTTTTTGGTACACATCTGCATTTAATTAAAGAAATTAATTAACCCCAAATAAAGTTCAGCTGTCACAGTGGAACTGTCCTTCCATTTTTACATTTGTCTGCTCAGCCATGGTTCAGAGAGCATTAAATGGATCTCATCTTTTTGGAAAAGGGTACAAAAACATCTTGGCAACAGCAAATATGGCATGGAACACAGTCATCAAAAAGTGGATAAAATAGGGACAACAACAACAAACTGGACCTTGTTGCACTCAACGTGAAGGATTCATACCAACTGTTTTGTGACTTTATTTTCCTTTACAATACAACCAGAACCCACATCATTCCAACAACATATGTTTCCACACCAGCCCCTTTCAACAGAATAGGATAAGCTTCAAACTTAAAACATTTGTCAGTTTTATCTTTCTTTCCCTCTTCTGTGCTGGGGACCCTGTCTGTATGAGAAATCGGAGCTTGCAGTTGCTGGCATGTCAATTTAACTGATTGGCTATATGCCTGGTTACTATATTGCTTCTTGTTTTTTGTATTATTCTCTCCATCGTGCATTGAACATTCTCTGTTTAGATACATACTGTAAACCTATCCAGAAACTGTCCTCTGGAGCTGTTTTCTCAGCTATGTTAGGCAAGATGAACTAACAGTCAGGTTGTTCTGTCTCATCTTCATGAATGGTAGTATCTCCATTAAATTTTTTTGCTGTGATTTGCAGACAGGTGTCAGTGATCCCCATGTCAAACCCAAGCTTTTTTTGCCACCTGCGCAAACCCCTGATTAATTTAAGTCATTCCTCGCTCTGTCAGAGAATAGCACCCAAGCCATAAGACAATGTATTCGCTGACAGATGATCCTCTTTGTTGGGTTCATAAAGCATTAGGACTGAAGGTGATTTAAGATCTATTCAGATTATCAAAGTCTATTTGTTGTGCTCTTTCCAAGACCTGGTTCTTGTTTGGGAGTAGGTCACACAGCCATGTATATTTTTCTTCCATTCCATATCCAGGGATGTTGATGTGTAAAATACAACACAATACAACTCAGTGTTGGAGTTACAGACAATTGCAGTGGTTGTTATGGTAAAAGCATCTGTGATCCCATTGTGATTTATTCTTTTTGTTTGTTTTGTTTTTTTGTAATAATTAGGGAAAAAAAGAAAAAGAAAAATAAGTTTTTTCATTAAGGTATTATTTGGTGCTTCAGCGCCTTACATTAAAGAAAGCGGGAAAAGAGACCTGTAGTCATTTTTTGCTGCTTTTCTGCTTGGAGGAAGAAAGAAGGCCGCCAAATATCAGACCTCACAGTAAAATCCTAATAATATACATGTGAGTAAAATCTCCAGTCCTGAGCAATAAATGAATAAATCATAAAGCTTAAGACTGAAACCAACAAGGGAGTAGCTTTATAAATATGTACATATATATATATATATATATATATATATAGGAAACTTTTAAAAAATTCTGATTTCTTTGACTTTGTGTATTTTGTTGTGGAATGAAATGCATCCAATAAAAGGAGCGAGCTGACTGGGGAAGGAGGACGCAGACAAAAACAATAACAATCTCTGCGGACACTCAGTAGACTATATGAAGTCCTAGTTCCAGATGTCTTTAGGCTTTATTCTAAAGTCCCTTCTTTCTTTTTTCAGTTCGACATTTTTCTGTCATCAATAGTCCCATAACATCCATAATTCCTACGTCTTTTGTCTTTTTCCATTCAGTTTTTTTTTTTTTCCCCCCGGTATTTGATGTTTCTCCTTCTTTATTGTGAGATCACGCGAGATTTGCGGATTGGAGGATGAGATTCTAAATCGCCTGTGGGACAGAATCATTGAGTTTGTGATGTACTGTGCTGAGGTTTTCGGAGCGTACCACATACGATACGAAACGTTTATTTTTCCATTTTTTAAAATAACGTGTGTGTTCTCTAGCTGATTAAATATAATTAGATAAAAGAAAATCCTGTGTATCCCGAGCTTTTCCGACTTTGAACCTGTAGACCAAATTCTCTCTAGTTACCTAAATACATGATTTTTGTCTTTATATTCAATTAAACATGAAGTGAACCATAAAATACATGTTCTCAATTCTCTTGTGCTTTAAGAATTAGTTGTTTTTTTTTCAAACACTCAAAAGAAAATAAAACAGATCTGAAAACTTTGTCATATAAAGAAGCAACAGTGCCCTCTGGGGGACACAAGGCACAAACTTGACAGTTGCTTCCTGCGTGTTGAGTGCCTGCAAGACTTTGTCATTTATTGAATACTTTTAAAAAAAAAAAAAAAAAAAAAAAAAAAGATCAATTTATATAAATTTTTCCCGATCATTTTCAGTATGTGGCTCTTTTTTTCTCTTATTCAGTAAACAAAAAAAGCACTCCAACCACTAGATTTCCATGACCCGTGAGGTCATGGAAATCTCCCTTGATTTGTTTTATTTTGAGAGAATATTAAAGATATTAATTCTATGACAGTAGCCAAAAACAGTTTTGTGTAAAACAAGATCACAAAATCATATCTTGCCCTTTATTTTCTTTACAATTTCACAAGATTTTATATAAACTGTACAATCTTCTTCACATGCTGAAACAAGTAAGGAAAACAAACAAAAATGGACCAAATATAGAAAACTATGGGAACAAAGAAAGGTAATTCACCGTGTATATGTACAAATTATAAATTAAGTAATTAACTACCCCAGTTTGCCAATATTACAGATGATCTTGTGTTTTCTGGTATGTAGCAGGAGGTAATACCATCATTGATCATACATGAAGTAAAGTTACAGGAACCTGTTACTTCCTATGACACAAAGAGCTGCACCTAAAAAGACCAGATCTTCAATAAACCACTGATATAAAAATCTAGTTGAGACTGTCGACTCATTCCAACTCAGTGAAACGAGCAAACATCGCTTTTCGGACTGCATCTTTATACGTGTCTGAGGCTGAGAGGGTGTAGTTGGTTCCTTTAGTGCCAAGTCCGGCTCCCTTTGTTCTCAACTGTGCCTGAGAAAGAAACCCATAAATGTTAGTACTGTTTGGAACTTTATATTGCTGATGATGCTAATTTACTGGGTAAACCGTGACGTCAGACAATTGCAAATACCTCAATTGGAGCTGTGATGCCTTGCTGATTGCGACCAAGACCTTTCCCCTCCTTCCAGCCCATGGCTTGCAGCATTTTATTCCCAATGTTGTCACTGTTAAGGCCATCTTTAGTGGGCTGTTCATAATTGCTGTGCACAAAAGATAAAAAAAAAAAAATAAAAATTAAAAACATTTTTTAAGAACTTGAGCTACATTTGGCACAAATGAAAAATATGTTACTCACATAGCTGGTGTTGGCTGGCTGAATTTTTTCTTTTTTGCTACGGGAGGTTCTGGGATACCATATTTCTCTCTCCTCTCAGCGGCTCTGTCCCTGTATTTCAGCTGTTCACACAAGAAAACATTTAACATTACAACCAGTCACAATAAAGTCTGTTTCATACTCAGCTGAGAACAAGCGCAATGTTCATTTGTCGCAGAGCATGTAAGAAGCTCCACAGGGAAAAGTAAAATTAAGGATAATCAACAGATTTAAAGTTCAACCTCAGTCTCTTTCCTCTCCAGTTCCTCCAGCTCTGCTTCAGTCATTTGGGATCTGCGGAGAACTTCCATGTTTTTCTAAGAGAGACCAGACAGAACAGGAATACATGATTAAAATGATTCATCCAGTGGCTTCTTGAAAGGCAGTTTAGATTTCCCCTCATTTAGGTTTCAAGACATATGTGATGATACCTTGTGAAGGTCGGAGAGCTGCTGATGTCGAATTAAACCCTCTTTATTAGGAAACTGTCTCCTACAGAGCAGACAGGCCAACTTTTTCCAGTCTGTCAGCTTGTCCTGGCCTCCATCATCACCATCAAGTTCTGCTCCTCCTTCCTCAGGGTCACTGTCTCCACTGTAAGCTGCCACAAGACCAACCTAACAACAGACACAAATGGATAAGTTTTGATAATATCAATGAGACAAAATCGGATGAAGAAGCGACTTTTAAAATCTGGATGCACTTGAATGTCATCATAGTCATACTGTAATAATAATGGGAAATAATGTCCAAAGACATAAGACATACTCACTTTAGAAGTACTGACTGAGCTGATAGGAGCTTCTTCTTCAAGGCCCCTTGATACTTCAAGCATGAGTCTGTCTAGACCGGCCTGCTAAAAAACAAACAAACAAAAAAAGCACCAATTAATTCTAGAACATAAACATTTAAACATGCAATCCCAGAACTTTATGATACTGAACTCTTATAATACCTTCTTTTCAAACAGTGTGTATCCAGCATCAGCAGCAGCTGCCTCCTTCCTTTCTTCTTGACTAACTGGCTGGAAGCTACTCTTGAAGTTCTCTTTCTGCTTATTGAGACTTTTAGCCCAACGTTCCATGTCTTTTGCAATCTGGATTTCAAATATAAATATTATTGAGTAAGGACCACAAATGATATAAATGAGAAATGCATGCTATTAGGGTATTAATAAGGACACCTGCTGTGCAGTCTTGCTTTTGGGCTTTTCCTTTTTCTCTTTGCCTTCTTTAGGCTCTTTGCTGCCTGCTGCCGCAGAACCATTTGTTTTATCACTTGGTCCAGCGTTTGTGTTTGTAGAGGCCGGTACATATGCTTGCTTCTCACTGTCCCAGTACAGATACTGCTGTGTCTGAGCATTGTAGTAATACTAAAACAATGAAGCAAGGTACAAGATTAAAAAAAGCATTTCTGAAGATAACAAAAGGAATAATTAATAATAATAAAAAATAAATTAATTTAAAAAAAAAAAGTCAGAAACTGGATGTGTGCTACCTACATGTGAATTTGGGTCATAGTAGAGTCCACTTTGAGGGTCATAGTAGTAGCCAGATGACTCATCATACTGATACGTAGAAGTATCAGGTACACCTATCATTTATGAAAGTAAAAAAAAAACCAAAACATTGAGAACTGATGTAAACAGATTCTGTAGAAGATTCTGGCCAAATCAATTTGTTTACATGGAGATTAAATAAACAAATTGATTTGATGACACAAACAACTTTTTTGGGTTTTTTTTTAGTAGTGTCATTTAAACATGCTCAATGTGAAATCTGTTACTGATATCACTCTGTCCAAATACATAAACGAGAGTCCATTTCTTATTTGAATTGAACTGTTGTACTTAAGAATCAAACTGTTCTTGATATGGTGAATTTTAAGAAAATCAATCAGCAAAAAGATAAACTTCAGTAAAAGAAATCTTAAATAGATGCTTCGGTCATACATTTCCGTTAGTCACATCACACTTGTCAATCTCACTGGACATATGTAATATGCACAAACAGAACTCAGGAGCAGTGTGTTACTTTCAGACCACAGACACCAACCAACAATATCCTCCTATTTAACTACAATATCCATCCAAACTGACTAGAAAGATATGATGTTTGTCATACTTCATATAAACCAGTTGACATTTTCACTCATACCTGTGTTGGGGTCCAATGCGGGCATAGAGGGTGGTAAAGTACTAGCAGCATTAACAACAGCAGCAGCAGCAACAGAAACAGCTGGCACAGAGGCAGCTCCAACAGCTGGAAGATGTGCTGTCTGCAGTTTTGTCTCCATTTGTTGGGCAAGTGGCAATGCCTACAATAAGTGCCATAGTTAGAAATCACAGCATTAATTTAGATTTGTGTATAACTGTCTAGTGACAGATCTAACAACAATGTACATTACCTGCACGGCAGGCTGGGCAATTATATGAGGTTGGTAGACTTGAGCACTCTGTGATATTACAACTCCAACTGCAGCTGGGACAATCTTTACACCTGGGGCAGCTAGAATTTGAAAGAAAAATGTTTCTCGGTGTCAACATCAACATGCAAACAAAGTATAATAAAACATGACAGAGCTCTTTAATAAATAAACATCTTTGTTGAGAAATGCAACACGGAGGCTGGTAGTGGAGCCAATTTATCCACTTTGAGAAATATATGTGTTGGAAATTCCTGTGCATCAATAACCAGTTGCGTTAACCGCTTTTTGCACATAGATTAGGAAGGATAATTCAAATAAGTGAGACAATTTAAGATGAATACTTTACTCATCTCCATAGCGGAAATAATCATATCTTACCTAGATGAATGGCCATTTGCCTTTTTTTTTTTTTTTTTTTTTTAACGAAAAAGGCCAAATGAGAACAGACTTTCCATTTTTAATAAACCCAGAAAACATCTTAAATCTACATTTTACAAATAAATGGCAACTGTAAACTTCCATCCCATAAACATTTTCAGAATACATAACAGCCTGAAAATATTTCTAAACAAATGTAAAATTTGTAAGATGGTTGGCAGGTTTGCCAACTATGTAAAGATGGCATAAAATTATAATGTACCTCCAAGTATCCCATTTCCCTGAGAGGTGCTTGCTCCTGCTCCGTGCTGGTAGTATGTTTGGTAGTCCTGTAAACAAATTGTTGCAAGTGTTAACCATGGGACTTAAAAACATCATTATGGTAAAGATTATTCCTAAATGCTGTTAAACTACAAGAAATAAAAGGTCAATCACTGGTTACAATCCACCTCAACTGCCATTTTGTTTAATAATTTTCTTACTCACCTGTGACAGTGGGACATAACCTTCTTGCAGATATGCATACTCTGACATTCCATCTGAGCTCTGCTGTGGCTGTCGGGGTAAAGTTGTACATAAGTTTATGACATCGACTCAAGAGTTAGACAACAAGCAGATGTGGAAAATGAGCCTACCTGAGTTGATGACCACTGGGCTGCAGCAATAGCTGTGCTGGCAACAGAAAAGGCACTGACACGGTTTCCATCAGGCAGTAAAAGGTCCCTAATCCAGGCAACAATAAAAATTATTAGATCAGCCTAAGACTGCATTAAATCTCTTCACTGTGCAATAAAAACAGGCATTTTCAAAACTGCACTACACAGAATTAAAAAGGTAATGCACACAGAGGTAAACAATGTAATCTCAATAAACAAAATAACAAAACATGATCAAATCACATACTTTCTTGCACTCTTGGCATAATCCACCCCAATTGTTTTTCCATCCAGTTTTAGAGGAGGCTGCAGGCCCTGTAAGATGATTAGTAGCTGAGAAGCCTCCTGTGAAGAAAAGCAACACAATGTGTTTTTTTTTTTCTTTTTTTTTCTTCTTTGAAATATGTCATCTTTAAAAGTTAATGGAATTATTTATGTATTTTTACCAGCGGTGAGGACAACTGCACAAAGGCGAAACCTCTGTTCTGACCCGTTTGTTTGTCTTTAATGAGACGAATGTTGTTGGATGAAAGATTGGCATATGGTGCCAGGGCTGTCAAGATAGCTTCCACGGTGGTCATAGGAGCAATATTTCTCAGGATGATTGCTGTACAAAACAAGATCTTCTATTTAACATCCAACCAAAAGCAGAACATTTTTGTCCAAATGAGACATTAAATCTTTGAATAAAGAAGTTCTTACTGTCGCCATAAAAGTCTCCACTGGGCTGAGTTTCAGAGACCCCTGCGTTATTGCCTGTTTCACCTTCTGTTGAGAAATGACAAAGATGAAAGAACTGTATTAACTTTACTTTAAGAGCATTATTAACAAAAAACAGAAACTGATCCATTAGGTTTAAGAGCACAGAACAGACTAAAAATATGTCATAGTTTAAAATATCAGGCAGACTACGATCAGAAATGACGAGTTTGGCTGCACCCAAATTGTAGTTTTCATCAAGTAACTCAGATATTGCATGCCATTTCTCCATGTAGTTAATATCTATATTACTGACTGACAACATTTAGAGTCCACAACGACGTAAATTTTCACAACTACAAAGCACAAACTTCATGTTCTATCCCAACACAGTTGTCCCAGGCTGTCCGGATGTCTGCAGTGGATGGCCTCTTGTTGATCAACTACTTACCAGCTTTGGCTGCTCCACACCTGAAGCACTTCAGCCGCCTCCGGAAATTGTACAGGCCACACTGCAAGTAACCGTTCACATCATTTTTATTACACACCTACTAAACCCTGGAACAGTGCTGCCTCAGATAAGCCTAACTTTTGTGGTCAACATACCATACTTACCAAAAATACAAGCTAATCTTTACCACATATACAAAACATAGGTGTTACACAAAACTAAAGAACTGCAGAAACTAGACTAACAGGCCTATCACAAGTGTGTGTTCGACGTTCTGGAGCAGAATAGTTTGGACCATAGAATCGCAAAAACAAGACATTCACTTACAGTGTTGCAGAGCCAGTCTTCATATTTGTTTCTAGGGTGACTGTAGTGCATGTCCACCACTTTGCCTTGGATGACCAGACGTTTCTGAAAAAGGAAAACTAAATCACTAAACAGTTCATGGCAAGCAATGATCTAATCAACTGGAGTAAGCAGTCATGGAAGGGAGAGAGTGGGGAAAGGGGTCCCCAACAAACAGCCTTTGAGTTAAAGACAAACACATGATGTATAAGTGAGCATGATGTGAAGAGAATTCTTTAAGTGTTTGGGACCCGCGTGCCCAGACTAAGCTGGAGCAGAGTGTAAAATGTGATCCTAACAAACAATTTTTGTCTGCTTTAAAAACATGTATGGGTTTTCCAAAAAAAAGATGAATAAAGATTAAAAAGAAATCTTCTATAGAAAGGTAGGGTAAGAAAACAAAACAAACAAAAAAAAAAACCACCCTTGTGTATTTTATATTTCAAATGCAAACCTCACAAAATAAGTCAAATAAATCTGCAGCTCTAATATCAGTGCCACTACACTTAACTAAATTTAATCTGTTAGGGGAAGGAGTTTTATATAAAACTTTTGGGGTTTCTATTTATATACTTGTCAAACATTTTTCCTGTGTGGTATTCAATCCATGAGTTATTTGTCTGTACAGTTTCCACACTATATATTGAATACATTCTGGTTGCCTTTAGGATCATTTCTCCAGAACCCCAAGAATTAAACTAGACTTGGCGATTGTGAAGCAACCTGATTGGTCTCCATCCATCTGGTAGCATCTTGCAAGTGATAAAAGTCCACGAAGGCGAAACCACGGCTTATACCTAGAGACAGCATTCAAATATAGACGGGAGGTGTGTTAGTTAAGAGTCCATGGGCATATTATTCAAACTCTTCCACAAACTGCTTCACAACCCAGGCCTAGTTTGGTACAACAGGCCACTCCTTTGGAGTTTTACCATAGCAAATAATCCTGGTGAAGACCACAGTCTGAGCCACACTAAATACAGTGTGTATCAGTCAACTGATTTTCTCCTAACTTAGTTTGCACTTACCTGTACAGATCCACAATGTACTGAAACGATAAGTCTTGCATCAACATTGTACATCTGTTTACAAATAATGTTGTATAACAGTAGTTGCTATGGGAAAATGGGTCTGAATGGAAGCAGATTTGCCCTATGGTCAAGGACTAGGGGGAGGATCAGGGTCCGGCATACATCTGTTTCTCACCTGTTCTCTTTTTCATCAGTCTGACATCCACTGGCTGGGGACCCTCCAGTTGATCAATGGCAAAACGAATCTTAAAAACAACAAAGACAGGGATTTCTATTGAATACATTATAAGGGACATTTAATCAAACAGAGTGAGTGGAATAAACAAATTTAAACAAACAGAAAAGCTGGAAGTCTGCAAACGGCATTTAAGCACTTACATCATCCTCAGTAACATGAGGAGAAAGCCCCCCAAGCATGATGGTCTTACTCTTCTTCTCATCTCCTGGCTCCCTTCTGTAATCTTGCTCTTGATAGTCACCATCTGAGTGATAACCATCCTCTGATCTATCACTGTTACGCCGTTTCCTCTCTCTCTGCTTCAAAACAAAGTGTTAAAAGTGAATATTATGAATGTAATTCAGAGAGGAGGGAGGAATACAATTTAAAGTCTCTTGATAGAATAAGTACCTCAGGACTGTCTCGCGATCCACGGCGATCCCCATCATAACGATCGTTACGTCTCTCTTCACTCCAGCGGCGCATGTTGTGATCACGCTCTTGGTCCCTGTCTCTTCTGTCACGCCACTCTGACTCATCACGGGATTGGTCAGAGCCATATCTGCCACTACGCTCTGTCCGACTAATCCTAGTCAAGAAGATACAGAACAAAAAATTATCAAAATTTTCAGCTACACAGTGTTCAAAGAACATTTTTCCTTTTGTGGCCAGCGTAGCTAATGAATATAAAGTTATTTGTTTGAAAGTTGTTTTTTTCTACTCAATGTAAGCTGCCATGATGCGGTCAAACTCACTAAACCCAAACAAAGAGTATTAACCAGTAGCATCTAGCCTTGGCTAATCTTTCCATGAAATTTCAACAAACTTGCAGAAGAAACAGATAAAACTTTCAACCAAGTTAGATTAAATTAAAAAAAAATTACAATTGACTATGTCATTACAAATGTCTTAGTTTCAAGCCTAAGATAAAGTTATTTAAAAACTATCACTAACTTTAAAGACTTGAAGCAATTTTTGAACAAAAAAATAGACAGTAGTACTACTAAAATGCAGGATGGTCAACTTGTTTGATGAGCGCTGAATTTCAGTGTAAATTATTACTTTTAAACCCTTTTACAGGCTTCAACACGACAACAAACCAACAAATACAGAATTTAATATGTTTGGGTGCTGTGCTCCATATGGATGGAAACAAGTCGAATTTGAATAATTCAGATAAGCAATTAAAATCTCTCTTGCCTGATATAGAGTTGGGGTGGGAAAAATCGCAATTTTAAAATTGAGTTTTTTGTTTAAAAAAAAAAAAATAAATAAATAAATAAATTTAAAAAAAAAAAGTTTTTACAAATACTTAAAAATAACTCATTATAAAAATTGTTGTCGTTTTTATTGATCTTTTTTACTTGTCTTCTTGGACATTATAGCAGCAGAATGATGATCTGGCTACTGTATTGTCGTACCCCCCCGCCAATTAAAATGATGTGCAAAAAAAAAACAAAAAAAACTTTAATACATGTATTTTGTTTTTAAATCTACAAAAATGAGCAGTATCGAAGAATTGTGTGAATCGCAATTTAAATCTACTTGGCACACAAAAAATTGGAATCAGATTGAATCGTGACAAAAGCATATCGTCCCAGCCCTATTATACAGAAATGTGTAGAAGCGCATGTATTTACCCCGATTTAATAATTTCATTTTTCTTATGTCATCGACTATTTTCGCAATGTTAGTCAACGTAGAAGATTGCTGTTTATGTTTCCGACATGTTTCAATTAGGATATCTTTGTTAAATGGGGCTTGCTGCTAATATTTCATGCACAAGCAACGTTTAAGTAAAGTGTGCAACACAGCACATTGCATTAAAATAACACTACCAAACTAAATGATTGACCACGGCAAATGGTGCTCGCGCTTTCTCTTACTACTCACCTTTTATCAGCTCCCATTTTCTCAACGAACTCTGCACCCAAGCAACCTTCAGAGAAAATATTACATGTTTACAATTATTAAATAATTTATTTAATTCGTCATTGGCATGTCCAAACACAGAGGCAACAATCCAATAAATTAATAAACACAAGCAAATAATGGACAAACAGAATGGATCCCAACCCTTCGTTACCAAAACAGAAAAAAGACGGAACTAATGGCGAACAGGAAAAACAATAACCTAAAGTTGTAAGCAATTACACTAATCAGTCTAAATAGTCAACAACTCACCAGTGTTAGTTTGTCGACAAGGATATTCTCTATTGTAAATTATCGATTCAATTAGCTAAATTGTGAGGAAGAAATTCATCTCACAATCGAGGACTGATCGGATGTACTTCGACGTTATAGAACCTTCTTTATCCCAACATGCACTGGGGCAGAGCCTAGTGAATTGTGGGTAAGATCAATATATTTTTCCCGAGTTTACTTCGCAGGCAACTGTTTAAATGGACCTGTTTGTTCTTACAGTTGTTTCCGACACTTTATATTCAAATTGACGTAATGGAAACAATTTTGGAAGTTCACAGTTATAAATGTAAATATATTTTTATGTCCTACACAGCTAAATTTACCAACGCAACTTCTGTGGAACCCAGGAAGTTGTCTGATAGGCAATGCTGAGGGCAAAATTAACAAAGGAAAATTTTTCCGCCATTTTACTGAATGTAGTTTGTATGTTATGGTGTTGTAAGTAGCGTTTTGTATAAATGAAGTTATTTCCCAAAACTGTTTAATTTCCTTTTTAAATTCACATTCAGTGAGATTCACATTTAGTGAGACTAAAAGATGAACACCCTCTAATACTCGTTTCAATGACATCTTTAGTGCATTACAGCTTTTTGTGGTCACTGCAATTACGTAGACCTGTCCTATTAAGGCAATGCAGTCTATGGAGACTTGTACTGGTACCCGTACTGGTGTCTGCAGAGATTTGCAATGATACCTCAAATGCGCATATACTCAGAGGTGCCAAAGTTCAGCCCAGGAGATCTATAATCCTGCAATTCTTAGATGCAACCACACCTACATCAAATGAATAGCTCCTTACCAGGCCTCTGCAAAGCTAGACGGCAGGCAGATGGGAATATACCGCTACTTGATTTAGGTGTGTTTGAGAAGAGGTGCATCTAAAAGTTACAGGATGATAGATGTCAAGAGCTGGACTTGGGCATCCTTGATTTACATAAACTGTCATTATAATATCATTAAACTTTAATGTAACACTTATGTAGATATTAAATATTTTGTCTTACACTGTGCCTATCTTGTGGACAATAAATCCTTAGTAATATACCGTTTGCTGCGTAGCTGTTTTCAGTGTTTAGTGGCACTGTAGATATTCAGTTGTACTCTTACCTTTTTGTGTGTGGTGTCTGTATAGCAACTACATTTAAATTAAAGTGTAAACATGTTTATTCACTTAACTAAAAAAAAAAAAAAAGTAACTTGAGAAAACGTGGTAATTATTTACCATTTATTAGAGAATTTAAATTCTGAAACATGACCAAACAATTCACTGTACAGACAGGTCCTCATTAAAGATGAGCACACAATAACTTGTTCAACTTGGCACACAAGAATGTTCCCCTTTTCAAAAAAAGATTTCCAATTTGGTAATGAAACAATAAACAGTGCTGACAGCACATCCATTACTGAGTTCCAAAGTTTTATTTAACCAGTACTTATGGAGATGAGTTTTGTTTTCAATTAATAATTATGCTTTGAGTCATACATACCCAAAACGGACCCAAATCTGCTATACAAATGTGTCACAAGACAAAACAACATAAAACTTTGCAATATCATATAAAAATGGTCCACTAGACCCCCAAAAAAGGAAAGTGGAATCCAACACACTTAGTCCAAAAGTTCAGGGTGGAGGGTCGGCAGCCACGCCAGGAGGAATTCCCATGGTGAGCTCTAGGTTAAGGTTTCTCCTTTTGTCACCTGTATTGACATAGATGTACAGTTGGTTGTTATATCACTTAAAAGCAGAAAGCATGAAATATATTGGGGTTTTTGTACGTACTCGGGCCTCTATATATTCAATCCTTCTCTCCAAAGCTGTAAGCTTTTCATTGAGGGTGGCCAGACGAGAGCGACAAGACATATCTGTTTGGGTTTAATTGCATTTCACATGTTAATTTTCGGAACATAACCAATTATTACATAGCAGTCAGCACCCCCGGTATTTCGTATAGTGTTGCACAGATCGTCAAAACCATAACTTACAATGATGATTGTAAAAACAAACAACAAAAACAATCAAGGATGCCAGTGTCCAGAGATGACGAATGTCGTGTCATCTCTGTCATGTCAACAGCTGCACTCAAGCATTAGCAGCTAAATAATGTTAGCTGTCAAGTAATTATATTTAATCTAGCACTCACAGCACACATACACGAGATACCTTGACAGGTATGGGACATTAATCAAAAAGGAACAACAGCTCACTACCAAATGTGTAACAAACATTTAAAAACACAAGAAGCGTCCTGGTATTAGTCGAGCTCACTGCTAACTGGGAGTGGCATTTAAAACATGAACATCGATAGCTACAATCGTACAGCTAGCTAATTTCGTTTCTGGGCTATTTTTATACATAAACGCCAAACATGATCGACGTTGTTTGTTTTATTTTACAGACGCTTACCAAACGAGTTAAGGAAGTCAGCAATCTTTTTTATGCTGCTTGTAATGACTTCTATATACTCTCGATTCGCCCAATCTTGGTGAATCTCCCGTTGCACTGGGTCTTCCTGGCCAGCCATGTTGGATGAGTTCTAGCTAGCCTGCTGCAGTCGGGAGGATGAACCCCACTCCCCTCCTGGTCGCATCCAGGAAGCACGGAATGCGGATGTATCTACCACTGCGTATTTTCATATACTATATATTATATGAGTTTTATAACTTGACGGCTAACTATAATTGTTTAAGCCGTTAACATTTTTTCTTTTACAAAAAAATGCTTGATAGCTTTAGGTAGAGTTATTTACTTATTACATACTAGTCCAATGGTCTAAATAATAATAATACTTTCAGTCTTGTCTCAATAATAACTATTTCCTCCTGAATATTTAATACCGCCCGTTGCAATTTTTTGTTTAGGAATATTATTATGCAGTTTGTCATTAACTGTTTGTCTACTTCACATTTAAATTCTCACAAATTAAACCACAAAATGTAGCTTTTCTGGATTTTTAAAAAATCATGATACAGATCTATTGTCAAACAAAGTAATACCCCGTGAGACTGCCCACCTAATGCATTTAAAGAACTTTCAGGTTTTTTTTTTAACATCTTATACTAAATGTCTAAAATGAACAGCTGTCAAATTCAAAATGACCCCCTTTTTTTTCTTTTACCGTTTTGGACATGTGTGCATTTTGCAAACATAAATTACACATATAGGTGCAAAATCTATGCTTTTTATTTAACAGGCAAAACACTTTGCAATTTAAAAAAAGTTTATTTTTCCTATTTAAGTTTGCCAAATTAAGACATTTGTGGGAAAGAAAAATTAAGACATTTGTAGTATACACAGTGGTTAAGTCAAACTTTTACATCTTCATCTGAAACTCCTGACACAAATGGTTTAAAGGAGGATCTTCATTGAGTAAATTGGCTGAAAAACCATAGTATGTAGCACTGGAAATATCAGTCTGATTAGTAAAGCACAAACATGTGTCTACCATTAACTCTTTCTAGCCAGGGTGGTGGCAGCTGATATTTTTCACACAGACCCACAGAGTGTTGTTACACATTTTACTTGATCCTGTTCAACAGCTCTTTAATATCTCCCTCGATGTCAATAGTGAGAAAGTTTCTGCTGTAGCACTTGTAAGGCTCTCCATCAGGACTGATCAGGAACTTCTCAAAGTTCCAGGATACATCATTCCTACAGACTGGATTCCAGATGATGAATTTAGGATTGGTCATGACAGCCATTGCGTAGTTTTTCCTTCAGGTAGACCAAAAAGGGGTGAGCATCTTTTCCATTCACATCTACTTCCTCAAGGAGCTGGAACTTCGGTTCAAAGACATTCTCGGAACGGATGTACTTCAGAGATCTTAGGATTTCATTATTCTTCCGCTTTTCCTACAATACACAAGCAGTAAGGTGGTGAAATACATTGTACAGCGGTAAACCAGATAAACAAATAAACTGTAGAGAACATTCTAAAGTTTATCTTTCTCCTGTCTTATGATATGTTCTTACAAGTATCTCTCTTTAAACGTGCTTAGCATCATTATTCTTATACTCCACGTCAATGTGTGCGTTTACTACTCAACATTGCCCCTCCTAAGAGTGGTAACACTTTTTTCTTATCTTCTTCCCAGAGTCAGCATTTCCATGTTGGGCTCTCTTTTGAGCTACACAGTCATGTAACCTATCCTGGAAATAATTTGATGTTGGTTTATCTTCCTTCTGTCAACATGTTTGCAAAAGTACTTCAAGAAAGTCCAGCCCTTACTTTATGAAACGCAGCTGCTCATTGGTTCATCTGCAGATGACTTTCTATGAATCCTCATCGCAGAGGTGCTTATTGGCCCACCCATTTTTAGAATTTTTTTTATTTATTTATTTATGTCCTGATTTTCTTACCTTGTAGAAAAGCCTTTTTCTTTTGCACCAGACAAAAAATTGTATGAATAATTACCAGTTTAACAGTGGCAATGACAGTTTCTGCACAGAATGAAATACAACCAGTTAGAACATCAGAAAGAACAGCAATAAAATGATGTTAACAGTTGCTTTAGGTCATGCCCAAGTCTTGGAGGCAGTAAAGTCTCTGCTGTGGTCACCCTGAGTATCAAAATGCAAATCCCTGACACCATTGTCGTCATATATTTTAACATTAAACAGAGAACATACCTAAATTTAGGATATAAAATGTAAGAAAATGAACTGTGTTTCATTGATTATTTGTTCAATTTAATAATATCAGTTGGTGTTTTATAAGTTGACATTGTTGGAAAACTTGATTAGTCCTTTTTAACAATGATAACTTGTAAGGATCATCGAATGTAGAATGAGAAACACAACTGTAAGAGGTGCTTGATGGGGATTCTGGCTCTGTGGGGGGAGAGTGCTGTCATTCTGGAAATTTGAGTAAGGTCCCAGATTCTGTATACATGGGTTGACTCGCCATTGGCTCCAAAATCTCTTTCCCTGTTCTGATGTTATCATTTCTATGCCAGCCAGTTGCCCATCTGTGACTGTCAAACACCTGGTAGTACTTGAAGCTCAAAACAGGACTGCATACAAAAAAAAGAACATTGCAGAAGATTTTGGCATATTATTTTGTCGTACAAAGGAGCATTTACCTTTTAAGTTCAACTTTTGTGCAAAGGTGACTGATCAGACTTTCCAACTCCCATTTTCATTCATTTATTTTCAATACTGATTAGTTCAGTTCAGGTTTACAGAGACCATTAATTAGCAGGTCAGAGGCAGGGTACACCCTGGACAACGGCCAGGTTGTCAGTCCTGTAAGGGCCAACAAACACATTATTCGGTCCAACATCTATTTACACTCCCTCATAGGGATAGTTTAGATTGATCAATTAACTTAACATGCAAGTCATTCTCGAGAGTACCCATCCATATAAAGGAGAGAGAACATGCAAACTGAACACTGAAAGGCCATTGTTCAAACCTCTCTGTGGCCGAGGCCAAATGCTAACCAGCACACTACCACAGTTTGGTTTCCAATCATGTCTTAAAGGGGTTGCAGTGGCTTGCTTTCTGCTTCATCCTAATCAATCTGCCATGTGATTGGGCAAGATTCATCACCCCTTGCCTCCAGTTTTGACATTGCTGGTGTATGAATGGTGGTAACTCACTTTGAGCAATGGCAGGAGCATTTCTGTCAGTTTGCTCCAGGGCAGCTGTGGCTGCACACACGAAGCTTACCATCACCAAGTGTAAATGACGAATGAATGAAAAATGGATTTGCATAAAAGTGCATTGAATGCAGTTAGCAGTGAAAGGCCTAATTTAATTCATTACTAATTTAATTCATTAGCAGACTTTCCAGTGGTGCGTGATACAATATTTATATCAAATAACTGACCTATAAGAGGGGCACTGACTAAAAAGGCTGAACAACGGCTGCAGAGACTGAGCATAGGGTTGACGCATGCTTCCAAAAACCACTAAGAGTCCATGGTTTGTTTCAACGTTCTTTACTAAATCTTTTCAGCGTAACAAGAAAGAGGAAAAAAGAATATACAAAAAAAGGCACTGCTTATGAGTAAATTCACTTAAACATGGTCAAAGACGAGAGGGCTATATAGTTAAGATTATATGAAAAACAATTAAAATGTTTTACCACACAATTGATATCTTTCCACCACAATGTGTTTCAGATATATTCTTCAATATCCTTGCTTAAACAAAAAGGTTTGAATGATTTGTTTATCGCTGCATTATGATTTTATACAATTTTATATGACTTCTGCTTATCTTACTGATTTATAAACTGTTTGAGACACATGGAGTCACAGTAAATGCTGCCTGAAACTACTTATAACAGTGAGAGGAAAACATAGCGTATCTTACAATTAATAAACATATCATCCATTTTAAACTCTTAGCAAAATAATAACATTGAGGTAATCAAAATCTGTAGTACTTGTATTTATTTCTGCAGGTTTCTGACAAATACATATCTGTAGAAATGTGGCTGACAGTTCTGATAGTTTTATTTGATCATTAGCTATATATTACACATTTAATTTATTGACAGATTAAAAAATTTATTTTGTAATTTTATTCAACTATTTTATGCAGGAAAGTACAGAATTAGAGCAAAGTAGAATAGAATGATAGTAGATTGGAACATTGGGAAAAAAAGAGATTAAGGATGGTAGTGACAAGTAGCATGAATTGGGACAGAATATAGGATGGTAACAAAGAAAATTATAAAAATAAAAAGAGATTAAACTGATCAAAGAGACAAGGTCAAAAGAAAGAAGAAAGAAGGTGGTGGAGCTCTAGAGATGTCAAGTTTAGAGGAGGAAGGATGATTCTGGATAAAACTCAGGAATATCACAAGGATCAACAGAGAGGCTGGAACACTAAATGTAGATTAGGATTCAGGCTTTGGATACATAAAATGAAAGGCAACTAGTTGGAAAAACCTGATATAGGAATAAATCCTGCAGGTAGTGGCTACTGACAATGTCTCTGACACCGGCTGATTTTTAGCCACATTTGAAATTTGCCACTGCTTCATCACGAGAGGTAATATGAGATGATGTTTGCAAACCACAGAAGTTGCTCAGGTAGTGCAACTCATCCAGGATGGAATGTCAAAGAGCCATGGCAAGACAGTTTGCTGTGTCTAGGGCAGGGGGGTCCAAAGCTGGTCTTGGATGGCTGCTGTCCTGCAAGTTCAATCTATTCCTGCTCCAACACACCTTACTTATTTAATTGGTCAAAAAGTCTATCAAGTTCTGCACAATGATATATTTTAGTAAGATGTGTTGGAGCAGTGAGGCATCAAAAACCTGCAGGACTGCAGTCCTCAAAGCCTAGAGTTGGACATCCCTGGTCTAGAGCATGGATGATATACCAGGAGACAGACCAGTATACTGGGAGATATGATGGGTGCTGTGGAAGGACTGGAACCATGCAGTAAGACCACTATCTCCCATTCTTCTTTTGCACAAGGAGGAACAGATGGAGCAATAATGTGCATGTTTCTGTTTAAATATCAGAAACAGACTCTATAAGGATGGTATGAGGGCTGAACATCTACAAGTGAAAGTCTACAAGGCCTGTGCTCACAGTCCAACACTGTGTGCCAGACCTGAATCCAATTGAGCACCTCTGGAACATCATGTCCTGATTATGCATCCACTTCTGGCACATTGCACCTCAGACTGCACAGGCATTGATTGATGACCTAATCAGTATTGTCAAGTTCACCAATTATAGTTGTCCACCAGTTATATTGTTGAATTTTAGGCTTGTTTTTCTGTAAAGTCCATTTGAAATATTTGTCAGTTGCAGGTTGCGGGTTTGTAGGCTTGTTTTCTTTAGAGTAGTTGCTGATTAAGGTTTGTCCTTGATAAATTATTTTCCTTTACAAAGTGCTCCTTATTTCCTCCCAGCTGTCCAACCTAGGCCTGTCACAATAAGCAATATGTCAGTTAATTGCATGATAAAAAAAAAAAATGTGAGCAATAAGTTTGCTGGACGCAATAATTTTAATTTGTCTTTCTTTTCTTGTGCCACGTTTGTTTTAAGACATATTAACTAAACACGGCAATGCAACAAGTTACCATTTGCACTTAAAACACAACCATCAACTGCAGTTTTCTCACCTGGGAAAAAAAGGACCTTGACAAACAGGCTCTCTTTTCCCAACAGTCCATGATCACTGCAATGTTTAACCTACAGATTAAATACAAACAGGACGGTGCAAAATGGTGTGCATTCAGAAAACGTGGTTGGTAAAGCCATGCTGTCCTTTAATATTGTTAAAAAGGCAACATTTTGAAAAATGTTGCAAACATTTGACAGCCAGTATGAATTGCCTGGATGGACATACAGTACATATTACAAATGGCATTTCCACAACTTTACAATGACATGAAAAATTACCTACTGAAGACAATCAAAGACATTTAATTTTACCATTCCACCTTTGGTCAAGTCCAAAAATGTCCCCTTATGTGAGCTTTACCATAGATTGTAGTGCTGCCTGGACTCTGAACTCCAAGTGTTTAGAGACCATATGTTCCAGATAACCACATTACCAAAACCTTGGGAAAAATCCTGATCTGTTTTAGCAGACTGGGGACTGGATCAGCATAAACTAGTCTGCACATCGAGCTAAATGTCCTTTAGAAATGAAAGTATGTTGATCTTTGAAAGGGTGTTCTTGCATTATTATGGCATTATTGTTATGTAAGTTGAAAATGGTCTCAAAATGACAACAATAATCGCTCAGCGCAATATTATTGTCTATCGCAATAATTTCTGAGACAGTTAATCGCATGGCAAAATTTGTTACAGTTACAAGCCTTGTCCTACCTACTCTGTCTGTCCATCCATTCATCATCTATCTATCTATCTATCGGGATTAGAATCCTGAAACACTGAAATGAAGTTTTGCAATATTAAAAATAAGTTTTGAAACCTTGGAAAGTAGGTTACAACTGAATCTCTGCAAGCATAATTTTGTTCTTGCACTTTTATTTTTCGTAAGTGAGGTTGACCCTCACAATTTCAGAGACTCAAACTTCTTGTTGCACCGTTTTCAGAGTTTCAAATATGGCACCTTTGTCCCACCTCATTAGTTTGCAAAAACCTCTGAATACTGGAGAGCATCCGTCCTCTCATGAGGAGCCTGGTCAGACGTTGTAGTAGATTCTGGCACGTGGAGATCGCACCCTTTACTGAACGTCATTTTGAATTGTCTTGGCAAATTTCCTCCTGAGATCTGATCTGAAACACACCCCTCAAGGTTTTGTAACTCATGATTAAGACCTTTTTATTTTGTTATTACTATGTTTTCCATGAAGATAGCACAGAGGACTAAATTATTCGTTTCACTGACAAGGAAGTGAAAAGCTAGCTGTTAAAATAAGGAGCCAGTAACTTGCAGTTATTCATGCTATATAACTATGCAGCAGTTACGGACGTCAAAATCAGTCGCTTTATAAAAATAAAAAAAAAAGAAAAAAAGAAAATGAAAAAAGATATATAAATGAATTCGTCACACACTCCCCCTTCCGTCGGCAAAAATGGTACTTTCCAGGAAGTCTCTACAATGTGTAATCTTGTTTGTCGTAGTTGTCTAAGAATAAGTCCAGTCAAGGACATGTACGTTTAAAAACAGAAAATACATAATCTTTAACATGTTAGCCGCTTCCAAGAAATGACACAGTGTTAACTGGTGGGAATAAGCAGTAAAAACTGTACCCTGTAGGTGAGCTATGATGCCAGACTGGTTCAGTCTGTGCGCGGTTATTATTCTGTTATGTCTTTTCTTTTTAATAGTTGTTGCTTATATTTTTTATTTTGGGTTCCAAATAAACGTCAAAGTGCAAACTGGCGTTCCGCCTATAAAGAAGATAACTTTTGCCTACAAATTTGAAGAAGGACCTTACAAAACCTGCGGACAACTTTTTAAAGAGGCTCACTGTGTTGGACCAGAGCTCGCTTGTATCGGAGTGTTTTATGACCATCCCCAAAAGGTAAAAATACAAACATCTGTTTTATGAATTTATCTCTAAAGCAAAATTTCCACCAGTTTAGAATAACAACGTTTTTCTTGCATTGTGTCTTGTAATTTAGCTTAACCAAGCTGATGTGTTAGAAATGTGAGTTATGCTGTTGGCCGCTAGATGGCGGTGGTGCTTTTTTTTTTTTTTTTTTTCTTCAGGCGACTAGTTAAAGAACTTGCTCATTTGTTAGCTGGTTATCAATTATTTTACTCACTCACCTGAAATGTTTTCTTTCCACTTGGTAGTAACCCGTCGTATTTTACATAGTTCACTCTGCCTACCGCCAGTATTTTTCCCTCAGTTATCGCTGAGGCCAATAAAGTGAGTTATTGTTTCCTTCAGAGTATCATCAATATTACACATCTGTTCATAGCATAGTGTATCTTGTGTATTTACATATCATTAAAATATAATCCACTTGCACTGGAGTAATAATTTCAAGTTCATAGAATTATATTTTTTTTCCTTGGAAAAGGTTATAGAAAATTTACAGATAAATTAATTTTAAAGCAACATCTTTTTTATTTTGTTCTGTGTGTAAATTGACAGAAACTCCAAGAGTTTATAGTGAGATGTAACATGTATTTTTGACTGGTTGTGATAATATGACATGCTGTATGTAACTACTGTAACTGTAACTGCTGTTTATGTGGACTATCCTTAATTCTCATTTTCAGGCTTGTCTTATTGTTCAGGATTTTTACCACATCTTATAAAAACTAGCTAATATTGCATGGTAAACTATTAATACTACTGAGAGAAAAAGCACTATTTACTTCAATAAGGCACCCAATTATGAAATAAACACATATATCATTGCTCCTGACAGCTCAAAGGTCAAACTGGAGCAAAGGTTGTCTTCTTTTACCGGTACTCCAAGGCTGCTAACAACACAATTAGTCAGTTGGATCCATCTGTGAGATATTTTCCTGTATTCCCTGTTGCTCCCTGTGTAAACTCATCTACCCCCAAATCTCAGTTCACATAAGCAGCAGGACATAACAGCTGCTGGATCCGTTTTTCCTGTTACCTGATACTATACACTCATCAAATTATAGTGGAACTTGTTCCCACATAGCTATATTTTTACAAGACTTTCAAGACCAAGAAGAAATGAAGCAAAGAAAAGCACGTTTTAAGGATTTTATAGAAATTATTTCCTTGTATAGAGACTTCTGAGGTAACAAGAGTAAAAAACGGAGAGTTGGATGTAGAAATATCCCTCTGTTATGGCCTTCACTTAAACACAAAATTTGATATGCGATTTACTTTCCTGTCTACACCGAACAATTGACATTTAAATGATTTAAATGAAGATATACCATGTTATACCACTGTGTTAAAGCTGAAGCAAGCAATAAACAGGGAGTAGGTTGGCAGCAGTTGATTATCACTGAATAGCTGAACTAATGAAAAAACAAAAGTAATGGTAATAACTAAACAGAATAACTGATCTATTTTTACTACATTGTATCTGTCCCTGAGATTATTTTCTGCTGTTTTATTAGCAGAATTTTAAACTCTAGTTTGCAAATCCAAAAATAAAGAAAGTGATGCTGTGATCCCGATGCATAATACAGCATCAGTCTTGAGACTGTTCTCAGTTTGCTACCATAACAGTGGAACAAACAGCAAAATGCTGTCAGAGCAAAGGCATCCTGTCTTTAAATAGTTAGCATAAGGAATTTCTTGCTATACTTAAGCTTGAAAGTCACCCATCATTTGAACATGGATATTGCTTTGGATGAAAAATGTCTGCTGAAGTGATAACATGTACATATTCGGGTTATATATAATTATATTGCTGTGTTACTTATGTCTGTTAAATCAGCTTTACTAAGATGGACAATTTTGTCTTTGGAATATGCAAATAGCTGCGCTCTAACTCTAGACACGATTGGCTTTAGTAACTTGCCTACAACCTGCTCCAGCAACCTGATGGAATGTAATCAAAGTGTAGTGATGGGCTTTTTCCAGCTCTGATTCAAAACTCTTTTGTTACGCTCATCCTCTTTTTTTCCCAAGCTAGCAATTAGGCCAGCAGTGGGTCCTGGTTCCTCTACACGGTCACCGCCAAGTCCTGATCTAAGTTAGAATAATTGGCGTAATGATCTCAGCTCATTAGCGTCCGAGCCTCAGGATGCCATTCGGTGGCTGCATCAGGAGCCCCAGAGATTGCTCGCACATAGGAGGACTGGTATTTGCGGTCTAAATAGGGAGACACTGTCCGCTGATATTTGCTGTGGGAAGGATTTTCAAAAGAGCTGCTGTCAGAGGATAAGTGTGTGCATGGCTGGTCTCATCCTCTGCTCTTGGTTTTCTCACTTTTACCTCCTTTAATCACTTCCTCTGGAGAAACAAAAGACCTCAACGAAAACTTGAGTTGGTCCTGAGATGGTTGCCATGGATACGGGGCTAGAGCAGCTCTGTCTGCTCCTTCAAACGGCTAGCACACAGGCTCCACAAGCTAAACCCTTCTTCTCCTCCAGCCTCTTCACAGTTTCAAAGCCAAGGGGTTTTCTGCGACCCAGTGTGCCCCCATCACCTCTGCTCTTCATCCCTCCAACTCTAAATGCAACAAACATCAGAGGGAGGCAGTGGGGGTAGATCAGATAGTATTCTGTCAAACTTGATACTTCAAGTAAGTAATTGAGGTCAGGGTTTACAGACCCTGAAACATGGATGGCGAGAATAAAAAGCTAGATGACGAGTGGCATAGCAGTGAACCAATGCGTGTCTGCCCATCTTCTGGGACCGATGTTTGTGTCACAACGTGATGAAAGCTGTGGGGATGGTAGACGGAGGAAGAGCTGAGCAGGAAATGTATGTCAGGCGATGGCTGGTCTTTAGAGTAAATGATGAAATCTCTCTAGTACTCGCCCTTTCAGAAAGTCATACTAAAACATTTAGATTTTAAGCCTTCCAGAGTCCAACTGGGGGTAGAAAATGCTTTGTATGCTGGAGCAGAATCTTTGTACTCTTTATTGCATCTGCCTCACCAAAGCCAGTTCAGCTGTTGTGTCGCTAAGAAAGGGTGTCATTCCTTGAGTGGAATTTCATAACTTATTTGCTTCTGATAAGCTGTCTGTGTTGAAGAAAGATCAAAAGATGTCACAATGTTGTAATGAGTGCAGCTAGAGGAGTAAAACAAAGACTATGGACAGTGACTTGTTCTTTTGGCATTTCTTTGTTCATAATGCTTATTTGGTGCCTTGTGATGGGGAATATATCCACACAACCCAGACTTCCTGCTGTGAACCCTCAAAACAAAAACATGAGAAATAACCTGATGTAGAAGCTTTTCCAGATGTGCTTTCTGGTACATACAGTGTGATCATAACCGGGTGTCCGAAATCCTTCAAGAATAGATTTCATGATAGTTGTTTTACTCGTTTCATGTGATAGCTTCACTGAGCTTGGCTTTCTCTTTCACTTATGTGACAGTGAATGTTTTATTTGCAGCAGACTGTTGATTAGATGGGTATACTGGGTGTGCACACCAATAGTATGCATTCACAGCTTGGGTAGACTTACTAATTTGACCACATTCATTATGTACATTTAAAAAATAATGTACACAGTTTTACCAGTGTTATCTTTGTCATACTTGGCATCTGACCCCACATCCACCCAACAAAACCAAACTCTGTTCATATAACTATCTTTTAACAGGTCTGGGAGATAATTGGTCTTTTCGTCCACAATGTGATTAACAGCTGTCTTTCCTCTAGTGTTGTTCCTGTATATTTTAGAGAATCAGTTGTTGAACCTTTAATTAAAATGACAAACCTGGATTCTTCCATTTTAAGCAATTGCAGACCGATCCCAAGGCTTCCTTTGATGTCCAAGATTTTAGAGAAAGTTGTATACCCCGAATGAGAGAAATTTGTAAATGCACATCATATTTTTACAGTTTAGTGTTAAATTCTTTCACGGTACTGACAGAGTCAGCACTTCTAAGACTTTTCAATGACTTTGCCATTCTTGTGCTTTTAACACTCACTGTTGCTTTCGACAAGGTTGACCATCCAATTCTCATGTCCCATCTAAAGCACAGTGTGGGCATCGGGGACACTGCCTTGCAGTAGTTTTGTTCTTATCTCTCTGACAGACAATTTTCGGTAAGGCTGGGCGACTCCTTTTTTTTTTTTATAGCACCACAGTGTTTTATTATTTTATATTCTCATTTAGTGTTATTTTTAGAAGATTTGCTATTTCTTATTATCACTTACAAAGGCAGATGAGATGCAATTTTATTTGACCTTACAAAATAACCAAAATTTCCTGTTTCAGTTGATGGTGTGTCTCAAAGAGGTCAAAGACTGGATAGCTTTTGAATTTTTACAAATAAATGAAGACAAATCGGAGGTAACAGATGCCAACAGGTCTCATGATTTCTCCGCTTTCAATCTAGGTCCCTTACAACCATTTGCGAAAATTGTTATTATCGAATCCTATTGTCAGAATGGTGTTTTTAAACTTGACAGGAAGATTAATGGTGACGTGAAATCCTTTTTAAAAATTTTTTTTTTCTAATTTCTTTTTTTTATCAGTAAAGGCTTTAACCAAAACTTAAATCAGTTTTATTTTTTATATTTAATATTTAATGTCTACAGCACATTGGCAGCCATGTGGTTGAAAATGGGCATAAATAAATTGGATGGAATTGGATTGGAAAGGTAATTTGCATAAGTTAACAATGCACATATGTATGCAAAATATATGTTGGTCAGTTTAGCCCAAGTATGACTGAATTTACAACAATATATTTAATTAATTTTATAAAAACCAAAGCAGTGCACAATGCAAGTTTTTTCTTTTTTGATTGACACACTAAATTCGGAGTCTTACTGAGAACAGATATGTGTTTTTTTTATTTATTTGTTTTTTTTTTAACCCGCTTGTAATAAAATATATAAAATTCTTTTGTTACAAAAAAAACCCTTTTGTGATGTGCACAGTGACTATCAAACTTTTAGCCAAAATTGGCTTTTTGTGTTAACAAATACCTAAAAGCATTACATTTATTTTTGAGAGCAAATTAGACCATTCCAGCATATTTATTACATAAGCCTTGAGTGGTTCTCATCTTTAGAGAGCACAGTGGGAGAAAAGCTTGGTTGTCCCCAGAGGATTCCTTTGTAAAAAGTGTCTTTTTTCCCTCTTTTTTTTTTAATGGGCAACAGGGTGCTCAAAATGGAGGAAACAGCAATGATTGCTCTGCTGTCAAATGCTGCAAGTGGAGCCGACATTAATGAGCTTATTTTCTCTCACTTTGGCTCCTGGATAACATAACAAGAGTACTGTACGTGTTCATTTTTGATTATATACTTTTTATTTTTTTGACTGATTACCTTTGACAGGGGTCACCAACTCTGGTCCTTGAGAGCTACCGTCCTGCAAGTTTTAGTGTTTTCCTGGTATCTGTGATTTGAATGCATTCTGGCAGATGATGTTTTGGCCTATCTAGACAGGGATGCATCTTATTCTAAGCTACTGTAAACTTGATGTTGCACTTGAAGTAGAGCTGCACAATATGTTGAGTGAGCATTGTCACTGCATAGTTACATTGCATCTCCTGCAATGCAGGAGGCAGATGAACTAACATGTTCTTATCCACTTCAAGCGTTCCTGACGCATGGTAAAACACAATTTACGTGATAGAAGTAAACATGTACTCAGGGCCTAGCACAGTAAAGCAAGCAATAAAAGATGACAGTAAGAATAACTCTCAAATATGGACAAAAACCCATACTTTTTACATTCATAAAAGAAGTAAGCTGAGAGCAGATTAATTGTAAACAAGATGGCAGGAGTGCAACGGGAGTGCTGTTCAAGTCATCTGTTGAAAATTCTGAGGTTTTTATATTGCAGTATATACAGCAAGGTTAGAAAAAAATGCAATGTGAGATTTTACAGTATTGTACAGACCTAACTTCAGTGTAAAGTCACTTTACATGCCAGACATATGCTAATTATGTTATGTAATAACTAGTTATTCCACAACACTGATGGACATATTAATTATTTAACTTATCTATAAGCCTACGTTTTAGTTTTATATGTTCAATTATGTGATAACTCTTTATTCATGAGTTAATTTGCTTCTTTTTTTTTCTAGGTTTTAGGACCACTATGCCGCTATGCTGTTGGCAGTATTCTAACTGAAGGAGAAAACAAAGCAGAGGAGGAACTCCTTAAGCGTTACAAGACATCTGGCTTTAATGTTTTTACCTTTCCTCAAGTAACACATGTCGTCACTGCCTCATTTCGTCACGGACCATTTTTCTCCAACTACCTCAGGGTGAGAAGAGTCTACCAACAACTCGAACATTACATTAAGGTATTTAGTTTTTTAATTCATTATTATTAATGACTTTAAATTTTGCCTTTTTCTTTTAGGTTTTCATTCAGTTGATAAGAGAAGGTTAAAACCACATGCAGGAACAATCAAGAACCACAATAAATATAATAAAAAGCAAGTGCATGAAACTTTAACATTTCAAATTAATAGATAATAAAATTAATCTGATTTCTTCCAGAGGCCTGTGCTACAAAACTTGATTTTTTCTTAGGTTTGTTGCGGTTACTTCATATATATATTAGGGGTGTGACGATATGCTTTTGTCCCAGTTTGATTCGATTCTGATTTTTTGGGTGCCGATTCGATTTAAATTGCGATTCTCACAATTCTTCGATGTTGCTAATTTTTGTAGATTAAAAGCAAAAAAAATGTATAAAACTTTTTTTTTTTCCCCCTTCATTTCTATTGGGGAAAAACAACACAGTAGCCAAACCATCATTCTGCTGCTATAATGCCCAAGATGACAAGTTTAAAGATCAATAAAAATGATTTTTTTAAACAATTATATATATATATATATATATATATATATATATATATATATATATATATATATATATATATATATATCTGGCTATATCTAGCGTATTTATATTCATTCTTATTTATTTATTAATTAGTTTTGAATAACTGATTATTACTGAATTTACATTACATTGCTGGACCTGACCAACGGGAACAGAGAAAAGATATTGAGTTACAATGAAATGGAGAGTGGTGAAAAGAAATAGGATATAGAGATCTGCCAGATAGCAATCTATGGACCTTTAATCCAAAAAGACACCAGACAACAACTGCTACAGCTGTACAGATACATAACATAGAACATCCTATGACCTTTACAGGAAAAGAAAGCTGACATTAATCAGGAGCATCAACAGGAGATGAACAAGTTAAAAAAAAAACATGTATCAAAACAGAAAATCCAATTACCACAAACACACACACACACACACACACACACAAACAGCAACTAATCAAAAGTAGCTTTTAGTATATAACCCCAACACAGTGACTGTGATTATTCAAAGTGAAAAATGTTCAAAGAGGAGTGTGATAATGCAAATGAAACCACACCTGTGTAAAGGTCATCGACAAGGCCAGGATACCTCAAGACCCAGGTGATCAGCAGCCACCCCTGAGCATGAATCCCAGTCACCACACCACAAACATGTCCGTTTGTCTCAGAAGGCAGCACAGCCCTCGCAGGCACATGGCACAAGCCCCAGTGGGTCAGGATTTGCAGCCACCAGGAAGAGGGCTCACACAATGTCCATTTGAACCCCTCAGATGGCCACCCAGCATAGGTGTTCCAATCACACACCCCAGGAACCAAACAAATTACAAATGTTCCACAATCCATTCGATGCACATCTGTACCTTTTGTCAGGGTGTCATTGGGGGCATCAAAAGGATTGCATCTATCTCTAAAAGCTCTTTCTTTTCTAAGTGCTTCTTTCACAATATGCGCACCAATGCCAACAGGATTTTCTGAGAGTAGGTAGGCCATTTTCCAAGAGAACTGATTGGTCAGGAAGTGGTGCTTTCATACTAGCCGATTTCTTATCCAGCACATTACCTGCCCCGGAGCAGGTTAGCCAATCAGCTTAAGTTATCATTGTGATTTGCCCTGGTAAAAAGTTACCCGGTGTCATAGGATGGAAAAACCAGTGTTAATCCTGAAATTACCTTGATAAGAAATCTTCCAGCTTGATAGTACAGCCTTGTGGTCTGTGTAAATGTAATACAAACTGTCCAAGACCCTAACTGAAAGACATTGTCTAAATGGGAAGTTATGTTGCTTAATAACATCACGGATGCAGATTTTAAATTGAGCTCTTTTAACAAGCCATTGCATCTTCCATCTCAGCTTTTAAATATGTATTGCTGCCATCAAATAAAAGAATGCAGATACTTTACGTGAAGTAGTAAAATATTTCACTTTCAAAATTGAGAACATCTCATTCTAAACAGAACATTAGTTTATGAGGTTGCAAATAATTTTATTTATTTATTTTTTTTATAGTTTTACAGTGTCTCAACTGTATTTTTTATGTCTGTAGATAAAGAAAGCATCAGTCTATGTCTGATATATTTATGCTTATTATTGTTAAAGTGAGAACAATATAAAAACACTATGTGCAAAAGACTGAGTCACTGCAAAGTGTAAGTCGTGTTGCGTCAATCAGTGGCAAGGAAATGATCAATACATCACCCCATGATCACCACCTGCATTTCTGAGTCATACTGTTCAAGCAGCATACAGCTGAAATATGTTTTATTAGAATTTTAGCATGACAGATCTTTTCATCATGCTTCCTCGGGACATTTTTGCAGCCTCCACTGGGGGCTTGGAGTTCTGTGTTAGATAAAGTAGAAGGAAGAGATTTGTGGTGTAGGAGAGTCATGGAAACATGTCGTGAAACTAAAGACAACGGAGGAGGAAGCAGAATAACAGTTTGGGCTCCTATTTAAGGATTTCTCAGAGAACTACTGCAGGAATGCCGGGAAAGTGAGTTGCTGTGATGACGATAGGATATTGGGAAACTTGGCAAACTTGTGGTGCGCTAAGACAGGTGGTGACACCACAGGTTGCCTCAATCGCTCTGTTCCTGCTGGACGGGTATATTTGTGTGTCTTGTCTGTCTGGCTCTGCCATCTGCTAGGATGCTGTTTAAGCCTGGCTTTGCTCCAGTGGCACTTAGCCTATCTGAAAGGTCAGCTTACAAAGCCAAGCTAGTTGACGTTGTAGAGCTCAATATAATGGGAAACTCCATCATGAAATTTACTTTAAATTGTACTTATTTTTATAAAGTAACATACAAACATATTGATTGTTGAATTGAGCATAACTATATCAATAATTTGACAAACCTATTCATTTGTTTTTGAGTTTAAAAATCAAGAATATTTTTAATTGTCATTATGCCAGGCACAATGCATGAGCATTGTACATAAAGTTTTCATAGCATGTGCTTAAGAATTGTACTAATAACTATGATATGTACATGTTATAATGATGCTGTATTTTTAAATAAGAGGTTAATTTGGGCATATAATGAGTTTGTTTTTATTTTAGGCTTTTTGGAAATTGTAACCTAATTGGTTTGTTTTAATTTAGAGCATATTAAAACAGGCAGAACCACAAAATTCGGCTAAAATAATGTTAATTCGTTCGTTCATTTTTAAAAAAAATATTTTTTGTCTCATAATGTCTCATTTGGATTGTTGTCTGTCCCATTTCCTCTGTAGCTATTATATGCTATAATATGCAGCAGTGTATTTCAATATTGATCTTTTGGAAAGAAGAATTAAAGGATATAAGAAAACTATGAGTAATAAAATATGCAAATGACCCATTTCTACCCTTTCTACACATTGGAAAGATGGGAAAGATATTGTAAAGTTATGAATGTTCCCATTTTAGTCCACAGGGAGTTGCAAGTTTTTTTTTATGTCTGAAATTTGTGGCTTTAAGTGACTCAATGTAGCTAAAGCAATTAAATCAGCAGAGATTCTCAATGCAAGGATTCACAGAGCCAGTTTAACACATAAGCTAACTTACAAGAAAAGCAGCTTCTGATGTAACTGACACCTATGTTGGACAAATAGGCTTTAATGATTTTATTTTTATTTTATGGACTGTCTCGCAGTGTTTCTTGCTTGTTTGTGGCTTTGTTTATTAACAAAAATAATTTGCAGCAGGATTGTTATTCCTTATTGTCTCAAATCACACTATAACACAAATCAATATTCTTGGAAAAGCTCACATTAAAGTTCAGCTGGAACTTTTTTATGTGAATAAATCTGATGCAGGAGCTAAATTGTCATCTGAGTGAATTAACTGTAAGGAGGAAAGTGAGTCCCTAAATGTTGACATTAAAAGATATTTAACAATTGTTTTATTTAAAAAAGTGAAAAAAAACAAAAAACAAAAAAAAGATAAACAAAACATGAAGTAGTTTTCAACTCATCGGAACTTTTTTTTCATTTGAATTTCATTTAACCAAATTAGGCTGAAAAAACAGCTGAAACTGTTTTAGGGATTCGTCTTCAGTTTAAGACACAATTGAAAAAAAACCTTTGATTTTATTTAAAATCTACACTGACTGGAAAAAAATAGATTAAAAAAATTTCTCTTTTAAAAAATGACTGCAGTGATTTTTAGTTTTCAGCTGGTAACCAGTTGTGATTTGATCCAGTCAGACAATCATGTCACAAGGCCATAGAAACTATGTCACTATATCACAATATATCACTTGTGAAAGAGTGGTTCAGGGAAAGTGAAGTATTTTTCATATTTGGATGGGCAACCAGAAGACCCAGACCTGAACCCTAGTGAGAATCTTTGGGAGATGCTGAAGACAACTCGCACAGTACGACAATTCATCCCGACAATATCTTAGCAAAAGATGGACTCCACAGACATAAATGTTGAAACGTTGCATTAATCTACTGTAATAATGTCACATAAATTCCTAGTTAGCATTGTAAATAAATAATAAAATAATACATTCTCTCGCCAATAGTAGTACAAGACATACAATGAGAAACCAGAATGTATCCATAGCAGAGGCGGATGAATAGAATAAGTTTTCAGTGAATTAAGTATTCTGTCGATGACTGAGATATATCCCAAGTGGTGAGACCTTTTCAAACAAGCTCATCAGCATTTAGCATGCCAAGCTTGTTGTGGCAGAATGATTTCTGTCTGTTAGACACTTTGAATCACTGCCCCTTGGCCATGCCTGATATTTGCCTTGTCAGAACATTGATTGGCCGTTGTGTTTTTCTTCTGTGCCTTGGCTTTTTAGCAGTTAGCTACATCGCAGACATTTTGGCATCTTGAGATTTGGTTTGAATATGGTACCCAGGCCTGCAGACAGGAATGGGAACTAAAGAGGGAGGGTATTATTGATGACATTCACAGGGATCTAAAGGTTGGTGAAAGGCAGATGATGGAACATTTGTTTGCTTTAGGGCACTTAAGTTTCTTGCCAGCGCTGAGGTTCTGTGCTGAATGTAAAAAGAGTTTTTATTTGTCTTTTAGAAATGGCCTTTTTTCAGCTAAAACATAGTAGCATGTGCTTGATGTCTTTACCCAACAGAGAATCAACCACAGTTTTGGGGTGAGAGTTGCTGCCTCTCGCAATTCTTATTCTTGTCATCTACATGCATGAGATTTAATCAAAGAGGAGAACAGATACTTTTCCGCAGGGTCCGTTAAACATGCAGACATTTAGTTAACTGTGACGTCCGTTCAGAAAGGTCAGAAAAGGTTGTTGGGTTTGAATACTTGGAAAAAGTCATGGAAGGAGGCACTGTCAGGGTGGAGGATGCAGAAGGGAGGTTCAGCTGCGAATAAAGGCTGCAGATGTCATAAGAGTTTATTTTCAAGAGAGAAAATGGACGCATTCAAATAGAAATGTTTGTCCAGTAGTTAAGACTTAGGACAGACTTCATGTGAGGGGAAAAAAAAATGTAAATTTAACTGGAATCACTTTAATGGCCGAACATGTTGTATTCTAATTCACTAATTCCCATTTCTTTTGTCTGCTCTTGTTGTAACTTGTGACACTAACGAGGCAAAGGCTTCAAGTCATGGTTTTGGTGATTTATGAGCAAACTATCAACTATTTAAAAAAAAAAAGTCTCTTCTTATCAGAAAATCACATTATTTTATGACAGGCTCACTAAAACAGCTCAACTTGTACTTGTGTCCTTTGCTGACCGCAGACCATCAACAATCTCCTTTGTAACTTGCTGGAGTAGCTGCTTTTAATGACCTATTTATTAATAATTCATTATTGAACTCCTAAAAGTCCAGATTGTTCATGCGCAGCAGTAGAAGTTGACCTTAAAATGATTGATGTGTCTGGATAAATTCTCAGTCATCTTGATTTAAAAAAGCATCAGTGCTATTTTTGGGATGAGGTGAAAAAAACGTTACAATTTTTGCAGTGTAGTTTATAGTTGGAAGCTGCCCCAGAAGCTCAGAACCACGAGTTATTAAGTGCACAGGCTAAGTTATCAGGCAGTATCTTATGAACGTGTGCATTGATAATGCAAAATTATAATGATGGTTATAGTGAAATACACCTTTGCAATTTTTTAACATGTATACAGCTACACTGAAAAATCTTCTTTATATTTCAAACAACAAATATATTGTTATCAAATACAGTATTTTATCAACTTTGTGTTCAGTATAATGTACATTATGTACAAATAATTTTTATTTATTTTTATGACCAATCTGTTTTGTTGTGGCTATAAAAATGCACCGTAATCTCGTTCTAAAGTGCACTATAATGTCATGTTGAATGACCATAAAGAAATCTGTATCTGAATCTAAAACAGGTAAAAAATACCCAAAACCAAACAAAAAAAACCCCCCAAACAAACTAAGAAAGAAACTCAAATAACCCAGTAATTTTCTTTTCAACAAACAATGTAGTAACTAAAATACCCATATCTTAAAATAAAAGTATATTTGTCAGATTTTTTTTAATTAATAACCATTTAAATAACCATCTTATTTCTTTAACTTATTTGTAATTGCAAACTGTTTTGTTATTTAGAGTTCATTTTAGGAGATTTAATTTTTGTAAAACCACAGAAATTCCATTCGTGTTATATCTTCTGCAGCAGAGAAAAGACTTTGTTTTGATGTATTTACATTAAATAAATATCTCTTGTTAATGGTTTTATTTTTAACCCATTAGCTTTATTGATGTGCAAACTTAGTGGGCCTTTTTTGATCAAGTACGTTGCATCATGACCCTGTGAGCGAACTCTTCCCTCAGGAGCCTCTTTGGAGTTTACCCATCAAATGTTCAAACATGACTTTCATCCACCAGCAGCTGGGAATCTACCGTTGGTGTTAAATGTCACATCTACATATGATTGATCCGATTTAAACTTTATTCACTGTTTCACTGTCACTCTGAGTTAAGATTAGACAGTAGGGTGTGATTGCAATTTAGGAGGGGTAGTTATTTTTAGATATGGGACCAATCACTTTGTGGCTGTGGCCATTTTATCAATCTGTTCTAATGCGACAAATCAAGCAATGCATAAAAGACGTATGCCATCTGTTTTGATGTTATTAGTCTGTTTTGAGGAGTGTGCTCCTGTTTATCCTCCCCAAGATGTTGACATACTAAGTTAATATCTCAAAGAAAATGACTGGAAAGTTCCATAAATAGATAAGCAGTTACAGTGGAGGTAGGGACCTAACTGAACTGGATGACAATAAGACAGAGTGCTCACGGCACATATGGCGTTTTCTTTATAGCTGATGGATGCAGTTATGGCACAAAATCCCAATCTGTTTGGAGAAAAATCGGATTTTCAGCATGTTAGTGTTATTTGTATTCAAGCTGAAAACACTGAAATTGAGACTTGAAGCTTTGGCTGACAACTTTAAATTGGACAGTTTACCAATGTACAATCCAAACATCTAAAACAAATGGGAAAATTGGTAGCTGAGCCCATAAATCTCTCCTTCAACACCATGTGTGATTATACCTATGCAATATAAAAGAAGAGGAAGGAAAACACATAAACATGAACTTTTCCTGCTGGTTAAGATATTCCTACAATTTAGCTGTGTCTTATGTTGAGATAGACATGCAAATTAAATTTGCTTCAGTGTCCTCTTGAGGGATTTTCTGAAAAAGCAATTCAAGAGGCAATTTTAAACCATTCAAGTATGAGTCCTACAGCAGAGTAGGGGCATCTAACCAAGTTGTAGAGTTTTGGGGCCTTAGTGAATGAACTAAATAAAACGGGATAGATAAAAAGGAGGCTTAAGACTTAACAGCTTTATTCATTCAGCTCAATGACTTCCAGACAGTCCTTGGTCATTTGTCAGGGATGAATAAGTCTGTGTAAAGACTGTTGTTGCTTGAGTGACACCTGGATTGTTCATCCTGGCAGCAACTACTGTCATTCATTATGCCCTCAGACCTTTTGAACCATTTTTCTCCTCCAGCCCTTTGAAATGAAATGAAGACTATAATAAGACCGTAGAGATTCTCTGTTCCATTATTCTGCTCTTTATGCGACGCAGTCAGAGTCTGACAAGACTGTTGTTCTCCTGAGGAATCGCTGCTGTTCTTCTTTCCTTGCATTCACAATGGCCATGTGGCTAAGTAAAACAAAGAAGTAGAAGTAATATCAATAAATACTGGAACTTAGAGAAGTAAAGTTAAAAAAATAAAGTCAAAACAAATTTTCTGGTAGGGGAGGATAATTTGTGTCTGATGGAGTGGTATCCTATAATCTTACAGATTACTATTATTAACATAAGCAACAGGAAACTCAAAAATGTCACTATCCAATTAATTACATGGTTCATGCTAAGTAAAAGTGTTGCGTTGCCTGTGTTGCAGTTCCTCTTGACTAACAAATGATATATTTAGGAGATGAAATAACATATTTCAAGCCAAAAATGGCTGCCAACTACTGAGGCCTGGATATTACAATGCTAACTGTGTGGACATTTTTATGAGTAAGAATGGACAGTAATCAACCAAAAAAACTCCATGGGCACAAGGGTGATCTTCTCCATCTTAAGTGGAAAATACCAGGTGTTAATACAGTAAAAAAAAGTGCTTTTCAAACACGTCTTTCTATTGCTGAGGCTTTCAAATACAACAGTATTGTCATTTGTGCTTGAATTGCACACCTTTATCCCGAAGTTTTTCTTTTGGAACACAGAGCTGCTTGTATCTCTTCAGTAACACTTTCTTGGTCACCAAACTTGCATGTCTTATTGATATTTTCATTGAGCTAAATACACTTAAGGCTACAGTGCATATGCTCTATTTCTGCGTCTGTTTTGGGGATCCTTGAAAAACATACGCAGAAATAGAGCATATCTTGTAACACTAATCATCTGCTTTCATCAGTCCTTAAATGCGTTCATTGCACCCAGTTCTAACAAAACTGTATCACAACATTTTACAGCCTTCACCATGGTTTACTGTCGGCAGGGTTTTCCTTTTCTTCTTGGGCCACATTTTGTGGTCTAATGAACAACATTTGGCTTCCTCTGTCTGCTGCACATTTTAATGTAAACGTCCATGAAAGCTCTTGCAAACATTAGTTCTACCGTTCTTTTTAACATCTTTGCTTTTCTCACAGAGCCCCTCTTGGGTAATTGTGCAGCACATGGAACAGACTGAAACCACCACTCCAGATTGTTCTTATTCTGCCTGCAGTTCTTTAGATGTCTTCTGTAGTTTTTTTTTATTTCTGTCCACACACTGCAGCAATGTGATTAAGTTCCTTTTTAGTAACATGTTTTGGAGACTTCCAAATAGTTTTATGACAAGTTTATTAACTATCTCCCAAACTGTTGAAACATGGATTTTATTGCATTTTGGCAACTCCCATGTATGCTTTGGAGTCAAATCTTTTATTTTTTAGTACAAGAACTGTGGAAACACTGAGAGCTATTGAATTCATAATTTACAGTAAAACAATAATCTCCTGCCTATAGTGTTAAAAACAAAATTGATTGATCAAAAGAACTGTCTTTGTTCTGAATTTATACTTTAAGTTTTACTGTATAAAAATCTTTTTGTTTTGAAATTTTTACAAGGTTGGTCCATTTCTGAAGATATGATCAATTATGTGCTTTGATTTCAATGTTTCAAACTGGGAATGTACATGGGAATGTACATGAAAAAAATCATGGAGATTCTTTTGCGATACCATCTGTTAAAGTTGGAAAGTTGATGTCAGTGGCCAAAATTCTTCCAGATATAATGATTTCTTTTTCGAGTGGATTGAGTTTGCTTATGTCCTGCAATGACTGTACCACAGAAAACTACTTCAGAGTTGTCTACATGTGTACTTTCTTCTTCTGTGCAGCTTTTAAGACATTACTTGTCCAAAATGGTACTTTAGCTTTTTATTAAAGTCAGTATTGGAGTTGCACAAATATGGTAACTACCCATGTTCCAGAGTTCGGACTCAACTTTTGGGGCTTTAGAGACACATTGGAAGATAATTCTTTTGTATTTTGTGTCTTTGTAAAATTTTGGCTGCATTTTGCACTTTTAAAGTCCATTAAAGCTCAGCACAGAAGAATTATACTCAGATGGATGGACACTTTGGTCCATCTCCTGCTTCAGTTACGTGTGTAATTTGGTTAACATTAAGGACTTTAGCTGTCTCTCACTTTATACAGAAAACTGAGCTATTACACCACTAATCGTGAGGGCAGCATTGAGTAGCCCACCCTGAACTGGCCAAAGCAACAAACCAAAGAAGAAAAAGGAACACGAAGATGATGCAGAAATCATTAAGTACAAATTACCCAAAAAGATACAGAGGAAGTTGAGAACAGTAAAAAAAAAAAAAAAAAAAAGTGGTTTTATTCTTCTACTTTTTCTGGTGTTTTTGGATGGTTGTATATTTTATAGTGGTTAATTACTGCTACCAACCAGTGTCAAAATGCAGAAGTGCAATCCAAACTTGACACTGCCCACTAGTGAATGAACTGACTTAATAACTATGGCAACATGAAAGACGCATGGAAGTATGAGAATGGTAACATTTGACAATGTTTGCAACAGACGACCCCATTTATGAACTTAAGGGAACATAAATGAATCTTTAGTCTGTTCAGAAAAATTGCAATGTCCTGACCATTGACCATAACATGATCATGACCTACTATCTGATACGGGCTCCCTGAAGCCATTCAATACTGCTGTTAATATTTACAATTGGTAGCTATTTCATGATGTGATTATTTTTGAGAATGTAGAAGAAGAATACATTTAATTTTCCCAGTTTTGATAAGCTTTAGCATCAGTGAAACTTTAGTGAGTATAAAAAAGTTTGTTACACTTAATACTCTGCTGTAAGCACTATTTAGGAGAAATTTGCTGGTAATGTCTTCAAATTCACTCAACCATATAGACAGTAATAAGAATTCAAATATGCTTCAGTAAATATGACCAAAATGACCCTGAAATAACAACCAGACTGAAAAAAGGACACAACTCTGTGCTCCTCTGGTTTTATTAGCACATGCTTCTTGGCTTCAGTACCATCAAAGAACATCCTACATGAAAAACATGCACTCATCAAGTGACTCATGCACTTTTTTCTACATGGGACTCCCACTAGAGGATAAAAGCAGGCAGCTGGTAATGCTCTTCCATCTCTACTTGGATATAAGGCTGTGCCTTGGAAATTCATTTATGCTCCTTCTGAGTAAAGCAAATACATAAATCATCAAATCACATCTCAAGTCCACAGATATCACTTTGCTGTTGTGGATAACTACATACTAAAAGTGGCATCTCCCTCCAAAAACAAACAAACAAAAAAAGAAACTCTGTAGCATGAATCTATTTGCTTGTAACTTTATTTCCAGCATACAAGCACCGTGTGTAGAACAGCTACAACTACGGTATCTTATACTAAACTGTACATTATTCATTCTAAATGACTTTATTATCACTGCAAAGACAGTGGTGGAGGTTGTTTTTGCCAGCATTTATTTGTCTGTCAGTTTGTCTTTTTGTTGGCAAATTTATGCAAAAATTATTGGATGCATTTTCATAATTTTTTTTCTGAGAAGTCTAACTTAGATTCCATTAAATTTTAGTTCCATTAAATTTTGGGAGGGATCCATATCACCATCAGTATCTAGGAATTTCTTGAAGGATTCTTTATAATTGCAAGGAAATGCTATTTTTAGTTTTAACATGTCGAAAATTAAATGATCAGGGAGCTTGGTCAAAAATACAGGAGAAGTTCCAAACAGGTAGTATTGGTGTCATTACTAAAAAAAAAAAAAAAAAAAAAAAGTAATTATGTGTTACTGCTGTAAATTGGAATGAGATTACTTTACTTGTTAAAGCATTTGAAAAGTGATTTCACTATTTATTACTTTACTTAGCCGTTTCTTAATTTACCATGTAGATACATGGAGCATAGACTGTGTAGACACGTACTGTCTGCTGAAAAATTCATCCATCCATCTTCTATACCACTTAATCCAAATCAGGGTCATGGGGCGGCTGTAGCCTACCCCAGCAATAAGCAGGTGAAAGACAGAGTACACCCTGGACTGGTCGCCTGTTCATCGAAAGCTGTAAAATCCACTAACAGGATAAAGGAAGCCATGATGAGGTCATGCTGTGCGGATAGATGCTAGTAGAATCTACAAACATTTTCGTAAGACTGAATGAAGTCCTTCACAGCTCATCAAATGGCATGTTCTTATGTAGATTAGATCTATTATTGTTTTCCAGGAAGGGCCGCACACCCGTTCAGATCTAACCTCCAGCTCAGGTCTCTGTTGTAGGGTTTAACTGAATGCACTAAAAGAAATTATATTTGTTATGAAATATAATCTTGTACACCATTGGTGTTTTTAAATCTCTGGTAGCAGAATGATTTTGCACAGCAGATAATTGATCAGACTGATCAGCTGATATAACATACAGAGGAGTTTCCTTCTACTGATCTGTAAGGTGCCCGGCGATGGACTGGTGGTCTGTCCAGTGTGCACCCTGCCTTTCGCCCAAAGACTGCAGGGATAGGCTCCAGCTTCCCCGCGACCCTTCATTGGATTAAGCAGTTAGGATAATGAATGAATGAATGATATGTAAAGTCAAATAAGAGTTTCAGCTGAATTTAAAACTGCATTAGTTTTATCCAGTCTTGTATCTTTTCTATAATGTCTACAAGTGGACACACAAGCAGTTGCCTCACTCAGGTTGATCTCTATGGCAACATGTCCAGGCAGGTAGACACACACACATACAGCGTATGCAGGCAGCACTTAAACAGATCAAAACTTCACACATGGCAAAAATAGCTCGGGTAATGCAGGAAAGCGCGTGTAAAGTGTTGTAAAGTAATTTCATTTCTGATATTTAAGTGCAATTTACTTCATTACCCCCCCAAAAAATTCATATTGTTACTGTAACGTGTTCGCCCCCACACTGACAACAGGTTTTACAAGATATCAAAAATAGAGTTGAATCCCATCAAAATTCTGGATACTACAATCCAGAACAGAAAAAAATGGGGAATCTTTGTAATTTTCATCATTGCAGAAGAACAATTTAAAGTGGTTCTATTATGCACGTTTCAGTCTAATTTATTTTAATATGCAAATCCAGTAGGGCAAGAAATAATCAAGCATTTTTCACAAACCCCTATATCCATTTTCTATTGATCCTCTCAGATCAGCCTCTGCCATAAACAAGTGAACACAGAAAGCCTATGTCCTGCCTGCAGGCTGCGTCTGATTGGTCAACTGCTAGAAGTAGTTATACTGAGCAGTGAAGGTGGGTGGGACTTTCTTCTTGTGAACGTGCACAACCTTGAGAAGATGACCAATCACTGAGTCCCTCCCCTGGGTCGCCACTAAAATGTTGAAGTAGAAAAAACTCTCTAAAACTAATTGCTTCTGTCGCCATGGAAACCCAATGCAGAGAGTGCTGGAAAACTCAAACATACATTTAGGTGATAAAAAACTGCACCACTCATATATCTAATAAGCATTCAACACTATAACACTGTAGAAAGCTCAGAAAACTAGAAATTGCATAATAGAGCCCCTTTAAGATATAAACATGCAACAAACACCATAACCTAGCAGAGACACTGTGGATTTATTGTCAGTGAATCTACAAATCTAACACTGTATACAAATGAATGGAGTATAAGGGTGGGAATCACAATACGGGTGGATATGAGCTGCTTGGTGGAGGTGTGGAGTCTTTGAGTGCCTTTTTAGCTCCTCACTGATGCTATTTTATGCAAACATCTTGAGAGCAAGATTATTACAATGTGCTGTTGGTTTGGACTGAGTAACTGATGTCTGAACTATGTCTCTCCAGTAGGCTTTTTAATTTTAAATCCCACTTCTTAGACAAGAAGAGATGAGTCACTGCATTTCTGAAATGTCTGAGGAGTATTTTAATACCTAGAATCACTTAGTGTGGGAGAAATTTGCCGCAGGCTAAGCCAATGCCTTTTTTGTTATGTTACAAAACAACAACAAGATGGACCCCGGTGCCTGATGGTGATTGCCAGTTATTGTAATATAACAGTCTGTACATTGCAAGATGAACATGTGTTTGTAAATTTTTGGTGACCAAGTGTTGTTGCCCTTGGTATAGCTTTTGGTAAAGTGGCATCCTTTCGTATACTTACCCCTCAGTTCCACCGAAGGCGACAGCGCCAGCAACTCTAGTCAGACGGAGTGTTTCCGTCAGGTGCGCCACGGCGTATTTCTGAAGCATCCCAGGAGCCAAACAATACTGCTACAAAGCTTCCCTTTATCATGTGAACTAGAAGTGTGCATGGAGGCTTCTTTGGAAGAGGAGCAGTTAAAAAATGTCAAATGATATCTTGCAGTGGATACACACAAAGTCTTTAAAACTTCAGATATTGCAAAAGATTTTTTTTTTTTTTTTTTTATAGTTTGGAGGGGTGGAAAACTCAATCATGTTAATAAAACTTAATCAGTCTATGTTTTCATAGATCTACAGTTTTGAGTAAGATATATCTTTTAATGGCTGTACTGAAACCTTACCAGACAGTATGGTAAGAGAGTGTCATCCAGTCATCACCGTGTAAAATATTATCTTAAGACTTAAAAAAATTTTTTTAATGATAAAGTTTACTGCATTCCTAATTTTGGTCCTGTACAGATTGTAAATGTAAGTTGAGGAGAAAACGCATTTTTTTCCCACAGCTATATCAGAAATATCAGATGCCAGTGCTCTAGGCTTTTTGGCTCATGCATGAATATTTAATGTCTTCACACCCACATTAACATGAAGACATGCATGGGCAGTGACAGCTGAAATAGTTAAGTGACTGGCCATTTAAGTCACTGTAGTTTTTTAGTGGTTGCTGTCCTTTTGCTGAAGTCTTTTTTCTGTGGTCATTGTTGGATAGGAAACAGCTGACTGAGAAATAGTGATATTCCTAATATACATGTAAACCAGCCCCATGAATTAACCTGCAGCTATGGGGAGCACTTTTCTCCTACTTTTTCTTTGCTTCTTTCAGAAGCTGTTGAAGAAAAGGGTGATAAAGTTGGTCCGTAGCTTTTTTTAAAATGATTTTTGGGATTTAGTGGCCCCTCGTTTCAGAGTAGATTGACAGAAGAAAGTGTCGGAGAGTATAAAGAAATATATGGCAGCAAAGAATCTCATGTTTGATATGAACTATGGTATCGAGGTTCTGCAGGCTCTAAACATGAAGCATCTGCTCAACCAAGCCAAACAGTGCCCTATTTTGGGCTGTAGATTAAGCTGGACTGAGAAGAAATAAACATAAATGACATTTTTTTAGTACATTCTTGCAAAATATTTGGAATGTTGCACTATCCAAACTAATCACAAACAAGTTTTGTTGAAGTATTTCTTACTTTCCAGTTACCTGAGCTGCGCTTCCAGTCTTGCTCATGACTGGAAGTGCATGACCTATTTCTGACTGTGCTGCCACTTCACACTGAATGAACTGACAGGTGGGGTGCCATCACCAGTATCTATCTGTTTCCATGGAGAGGTAATCCTTCTTCAGCTGGAGACATACAGTTTTTAAAAAAAAAAAAGTCATACCATTATAAATTGCAATTCCTATGGTTTTACTTGATGGCTTGATGTGATCATTTGTTTGTTCAATTGTTGTTTAATCGTATTTTTTCCTCTATGATAGCTCCAAGTCACGTTTACTTATGAAAACAAGTTGGTACTGTAAGGTGCTTGTATTTTAGTGGCATTAGATTGTCTAGCTTTCTGCAGAAAAGACAGTATATCATATCTGACATACTGACATGCTACACAACCGATCACATGGGCAATTTGCTTGCAGAGAACAGACATTTCCAGTCCAACTGAAAGCAATTCATGATGGTTTTTTTTTTAGTTTTTCACTCTCATCATTATGTCCAAAAAATCTACAGAAAGAATAGCAAACTGCCTTTACCCAAACCTCAAAATGTAGCAGCTCAATCTAAATAAAAATTCTTGAAGTGTGGAAGGTAGAAGAAGACTGGTTTTGTCAATCATTTCAGTTAAAATAAGCACAAACACAAATACAGTTAATATCCAAGCAATACTCTTACCTGCTCAGTCTGTTTTAACTATTAAAAAGGCCAATCTTACCATTTTTTCCATGCATTGTAGATAGAGGAAATATTATATGTGATGCAGTTCACATGTTACACGCATGATGATTCTCACAATCATTCCTGTAAACCAGCAAAACTGAGTGTGTGTTTGTACGGAGTACAGCTTTTAAGAACTCATTGATGCTCAAACTACCAAGGCTTGTGCCAGATACTGCTGCAACATGATTGCTCTTGCCATGACTCTCTTGACTTGAAACCAAAACTGATGAAGATAAGATGCAGCATAAGCCTATGAAACTGCAATGACAAAAAGGAAGTGAGGTCACATCTGTACATCATAATTACCTTTTCATACAAAACTTAGTTGTTAGACTTTAAGTTATGTTTTGAGGAAATAATTCATTTTACCACAATTAATCAGAAGGTTGCACTTATCAAAACGGCATTTTGCATCATATGAACTTGACATGTCCTTCATTGCCGACTGGGTTTTGGAAGCATTTGTGCACTCAGAGTATCTTTTCAGTTTTCTCTTTGACTGATTTAATAGAAGACATCATGTACAAGATGGATTTCCACAACCTTCTGTCATAGATCTATCAGTATGTCCTTATTTTAATTCAGTTGGCTTCATGAATTTATCCATTAGCATATTTGATCATATAACATTTTAATTTCCGAAATAACCACAGAATTAATCAGTAATTCATATAATCCATCCAAGCAATGACTGATAATTTTAAATATACATTATTTACCTTCATGAGTCATGAAGTCCTATTATTTATGATCTGCAAAGAACTTGAGATTTGACAACTTAATATCAGAAAATGTGTGTCATTTGAGCTTCTGTATGAATTTGTGGGCCCTCCTAACAAGCCACAAGCTAAAATACAGAAGCGTAGAGCTGTCATCCTCATAAAAAAAAGTTTGGGCCTTATTACGTTATAACGTGATAATTTCATTGTAAAAACGTGAAACGTATCACGTTATAACGTGATAGTTTATTGTAAAAACGTGAAACGTATCACGTTATAATGTGATAGTTTATTGTAAAAACGTGAAACTATCACGTTATAACGTGATAAGTTCATTGTAAAAACGTGAAAGTATCACGTTATAACGTGGTAAGTTTATTGTAATAAAACTTATTACAGTTATAGTTTGCCAGTCCATCGCAGGGCGTATTCTCGTTTATCTGTCACTGAATTGTTGGTTCATAGGCAAAACTGCAGCAAAATGCATTATTCTTTTCAAATATGTTCTTCATTTGTTTCCAACAGATTAGGAAAATATACAGTTACGGCAAGATTCAAAGTTTCATCGGAAAGAAGAAAACGCAACAAGTAATTCTGTGGAGTCTTGTTATTACAGCTCCAAAAATACCTCTTACAGTATATTTTTTTATTCACAGAAGTCCCCCGCAGATGTTGCTCACATTGCATACAGAGGACACAAGCACCTCCTCTTCTTGATGTAGACTTTATTCACTTCACTACATCCCTAAGGACATGCTGCAGAGTGCTCGCAAATGTACAGCTAGTTGGAGAAAATTGAGAGGCCATTAAAGTGCTTTGAACACTTGTGCGCATGTTTTTTTAAAACTAATCTTCAAATTCTAATTATTTAAATTCAGTTTAATCCTTTGTTAGTGCGGCTTGATCCTGTCACAGTGTTTCAGTCCAGCAAAAAATGGTGTACTTAACCTAAGTCATTAAATGGTCATGACTCACTCCCCCGAAATGGGAGTTTCCAGTCATGAAACAGCAGAAATATTATTTGTGATGCATAAGGAAAACATAGATTGGACATAATGATTCACTTAAATACCTGTTCATTTGCTTATTTAGAAGCATTGATAACAAAGGTGGACATTATTCACACGAGCTGAACCTTGAAACAAGCTCACAAGCAACATGACAGGAATAAGAATGTAACGTACTGAGGCTCATTTTTACTCCACATTTTCAATCAGTTAAATCAAAGTAAAGTGAGAACATGCTCTGTTGGTCCCTGTAATTTCCCATGTCTACTCTCACAGTGATGCTGAAATGAAATGGTGTTGTCAGACCAGACAAACAAATGACTATGTTTTATCCGTCCAAAATTAATATCACTCCTGTTCTGTTGAGGATGTGAGGGAGAACTATCTCAAACTGACCCTGTTGCTTTGGACAGTTGTGTGACTGCTGGGCCCTGAAGTCATGAAACTTCTGAGGAGGAGAATGAAGAAAGTCAAACAAAAAATTATAAGCACAGTGCCCACAATCCCATACCAAATTACAAAACCCTACCACAAACCTGGCACAGTGATTTCACTGCTTTTATAATTAAAAACTTCCTGTTTCTTCCAGAACTTCTATTTATAGGACTCGCCAAAGATGATGTCATGATAAAATATTAATGAAAGAAAGTTGTGAAACAAATTCTTATAAAAAAAATTAAAATAACTACGACAATAATATGATTTCCCTTTGAGGATCAACAAAAATAATTTTTAATTCACTTCATTTATTCATTTTAAGTTGAAGAAAAACAACACATGGCAAGCTCACATAGTTTTGGCTAGAGTCCTGGTTAGTTTTGATAAGATATTCAGTTTGCTTTCAAATCAAGCAATTACAAGTGTAAGTATTTAGGGACAAGATATTTTTTACATGTATATGTGTGTGTGTGTGTGTATATATATATATATATATATATATATATATATATATATATATATATATATATATATATATATATATATATATATATATATATATATATATATAGTAAAATTAATCTAATTTCTAATTCATTTTATTTAAAAGCCATGCTTAAAGTGCATCAGTAAAGTTGCTCTGTTTTGTTGAATTTTATGAAGAATGAGTTGACATTCAACATTGTTATTCCCTTTCATGTCTGACCAACAGTGTTAGTTTCAAAATGTCAGAAGTACTTTCCACTTACTAACAAAGAGCAGTTTTGGTCTTTTATTAATAAAAGGGACATTTGTGCTAACATGCTCTGCAGCTTGTTAATTTGTTATTTGTTCATTTGTTTTTAGTAGTTATTCAGTAGGTATGTAGAAAAATAATGGCATGGGGGGGGGGGGGGGGGGGGGAAGCTTGACATGACAATATAAAAGTAGATGTACAGATGAGTGAATTAGATTTGCAGTAATATCACAATTAATTTAGCTTTTCTTTTGTTTCTCTGTAAAATATGACATAAAACTCTTATCACAATGGAAAGAGGATGTCTCCACCCTTTTCACTCGGCTCTGTTTCTTAACTAACACACATTACAATTTGGAATTATTTAGGTCATATGAAATTAATTAGTCTTTGTTTTTGTATAGCTTGGCAAATGATGTGAGCTTGTGTACTTGTCTGCTATGAATTGGGATAAAGTAAAAAAGCAGTGAAGGTCAGTGAAGAGTGCTGTCTTTTAATTAATGCTGTTCGACCAGTGACGGATCATATAGTCATATTTAGGTACACTTGTTTGGAAATATGGCTGACTGTGGCTAACTTATATCGTTAGTGATCTCACATGTAGAATATAAAAAAGTCAAGTTATACATCCTTTTCTAGTGCGAGAGAACTCACTATAACACTTGGAAATGCAGCTATTTAAGAAAAAAATCACATCTTTTCTGCTGCGATGGGAAAAAATTGTGAAAGAAAAACAACGGAAACGTCCATAAAAGTCAATACTTCTGAGTGTATCAATGAAGAATATAACATTAACACTGAAAATGTAAAACAGCTGGAGTTGAAGTTTGTTTGTTTCTCTGTAAACAACAAACAGGGAAACATGTATGCCAGCCTGTGTGAACAACTGATTACAGTTTAAACTAAAGGGGTAACTAATGATGGAAGAAAAACACCTCAGGAGCCCAGTTTATACATGATGCATGTGTCATCAAATAACCCCTGCAAGTAAAATCTGTGATTCAAAGATGAAAAGGAAAAAAAAGTTGTCAAAAAACATGGCTCCAGCTCACAACCTTGGCACCTTGAACAAACCAGCTACACTCATAAGTGACAAATCAATATATTAGAGAGAGTCAGAGAGACCGCCGCCTCTCTGTCAGTATCTGCACCAGAAATCATCGGTATCCCTTATTTAGCTTAAAAGAAATGCTACAAACTGCTTTGAAGGCTTTACAGACTGCTGCAGAAGGTTATTTAGTTAACACTTGCAAAGTGCAAACCATCACAGGAATTCAAGAGGAGGCATGACTTTCTGTGCTCTGTACAAGGCAGATGTGGTCTTGCTGTATTTGACTGTCCAATTAAAAAAGTAGTGTCCCTCTGCCCAAAAAAATGCATACAGGAAGATCAGTAAGCACATATCTTAAAAATATACAACCTCTAATAGTTATGAGAGGTGCCGCATGTGAAAGGTATGAACGTGGTTCATAACAGTGACAGTTGTGTTGTAAAAAGAGTGTATCTGTAGCTCAAGTCATGTTTACTTTTTGGTCTTTGAACATTCTTTTACAGTAGGCCAAACTCAACAGATCTTAATCCAAAACTAACAAAGGCTGCAGCATCATCCACCTGCTGTTGGCAGTAGTGCCATCGACAGTATCCTTTATTTTAATCAGCTACTGTTGCAACATGTGACACAGTCTGCACAGCACAAATAAAAACTGCACGGTAGCTGCATCTTGCTTATACCCGTGTTTTCACAAAGAGCACGTAACCAAGCCCTCCACACTGCTACCCTTTTTCTTTTTTTTAAACAGAAAGGCTCTGATAAATAAGTGGTGGTTTACTTGAACTGAGTATTTTTAAATATCTTAAAATGAGGGCTGTGACGATATATCCCAATTCGATTCCAATTTTTTGGGTGCATATTTGATTTAAATTGCAATTCTCTCAGTTCTTCAATATTGCTGATTTTCTTTAGAGTAAAAACAAAAACATGTACAGAAACGTTTTTTTCTTGTTACTTGGTTTCAGCTAGAAAAAAAAACAACACAGTAGCCAGACCATCATTCTGCTGCTATAATGCTAAGAAGATAAAAATATCAATAAAAACAATAAAAATGACAAAAATTGTATAAAGGATTACTTTAATTTATTTGGAAAAAAAAAAAGATTTTTAACAAAAAAAAAAAAAATCAATTTTATCCTGTTATTCGATTTTTTTTTATTCGATTTCCCACCCTTACAAAACATGTTTAATTTAGAAAGTTTTATGTGATTAAAATGTGATTGATCACCTTTAACCAGAATTCTGTTAAATTAATCAGCATTAAAAGCTTGATTACTTGACAATCACTCATATATACATACATACATATATATATATATATATATATATATATATATATATATATATATATATATATATATATATATATATATATATATATATATATAACAAATTACACATTACACGAAAATGCATTCACACTGAACTTCATTTTAACTTTTATATGTTACTATAGTCAGAACTTGTGTGTGTGTGTGTGTGTGTGTGTGTGTGTGTACAACTGCATCCATGTGCATTAATATATGTAAACCCAGATGTTGGTGAAGGAAAAAGGCACCAATAATTAATGCCACTGAAACTGACAACACTGTCACAACAGAGAGGAACGTCACTGCTGTCAGAACTAGGTTGAGACAGATGGTGAGCGAGGCGATGTGACAGAGTTTGAAAAGAAGTTAGCTTTGCCCCTTCTGAAATCTGTCTTGCATGTGTCTGTTAAACCTACAAGCCTGGTTATCAGCTGTGTTTCTCTACTCTTGATACAGCGACTACCTGTCACTCCTTATGCCTTGCTTGAACATGAAAAATTAACATAAGGCTAATCAAGAAACTGTCACGTAACAAGAACTGGGAGGATGAATGCATTCTGGTGTAAAGTCCCATAAAAGTTCACCCTTTTTTCCTAATAGGAAAAGTATCTTTAAAATCAATTCACCAAATAATATCTTTGTTATACATAATAATAATAATAGTTAACATTAAACATCAACGTCTAGGTAGTCATACTGAGACAATAGTTTTCTTTTTTGTATCGTTCAACATTTTGCATTAGCTTTAAGCATAAAAATAACTGGGGGTTTGCATGAGCAGAGAAACAAAACTTGGTGTATGAAACGTTAATGAACCTGGAGGAGTGGATGTGAGACTTCTCACATCTAGAGGAGTGAGGCAAGAAGCAGAGGAAGGATAACAGTTTTAAGAAAAGCAGTGTGCAGTCTGAACATTCACATCACGGATTGTCAGGATCTAGGTTGTGATGCATGAGGGGTGTGAAGAGAAAAAAAAAACAGCCTCTTCGTAGTTCAGGTGTGAGCTGGTAAAGTTCCCACAAATGAAATCTGAACATTTTCCCCATAATTGAGAGCAGGCATCAGGAATTATATGCATGACTATGTTTTCTCTGTGACATGCGGGTGTGTTTGTAGAAGCTCTTTTAAAGTGTTTTTGTGGTTCATAGTAACATTGGCAACAATATACCCATACTTCCATTTTAAACACAACTAACAGTCACACAGTTGTCCACTTGTTTTAACTAATGATGCACTTTACTTTACTACCAAGCAGTAATTTTGGAACCACTGATAATTAGTTTGCTCCTGCAGATGTGGTGAAGCAGCTACATTTTCTTCATTTAATTTTCTGTAAGTTTTTAGGGGCATTTAAAAAACAGTAAATTGCAGTGGGTTCCAGATTATTAATACTTATTTAATCAACTGAAGTTCTTTATGCATAATAATTTGTTATGCATGTAGGATTTGTGTAAGAATTTTCCTGTGTTTTCCCTCCTGGATGTTTAGATCACTGATAACGCGTTCAGATGGGTTTGTTAATTAGTTTCCAAATTGAGCTCAATTAAAGTTGAACTAGTTAAAAAGGTCACTCCTAATTATTAAGCAAGTCACAGTTTCCATGCAGTGTGGGGGAAAAAAGATGGCTCTTTGTGCAAATGAAAAGTGTGAAATAGTGTAAGGCTTTGTGAAAGGAATGGAAATATTTAATTAAAATCATAAGCTTTTAAAAAGCCACTGATGTGCAACAAGCAGGTATCTGAAGCTGCTGAGGTTTGTGGAATCACAAGATCCTCTTGATGCAGGATCTTTAAGATGCTTGCAGTTGTGCATAAAGCTTTATTTTTGTCACCTTCAGTCAATTGTCATAAATAAAAACGCTTGCCGTTGGCTCAGAAATACCTGAAGACTAATTTTAGGAGCTGTATTCACTGAATGCTGTAGTTCATTGGAGGGTCCACTTCACTGCTCAGGGTATAAAGGGAGTGTACCTCCAAACAATATGTTTGTGAGACAATTCTGGTATCCTCAATTGAGATCCAGGCAGACAATATCTGTGGAGCATAAAATTATCATGGATGAAAGAGTAGCTATGGTGATATCAAAGATAGGCTCCTGTTTTAAAATGATCTGTAAAAATTGATTTTATATTTGCTTTTGGAATATTCATCTTGTAAATAATCCTAAATATTTCTAACACAGTATTTTTGATTAATTGGGAAAAATGTGGTTTTCATCGCTGGAAGTTTTTTTTTTTTTTTTTTTTTTTATCAAATCCAGGTTAACATATGAAATAATATCATTTGTTGCAGTAAGAAAATTGTTTTCACTGCTATTTGCACTCATTTTTTAGGGATAATTAAACAAAAAATATAATGATCAGTAATTTGTGTAGTGATTTTTTTGTACTTAATGAAAATAAATAAATTTGCGACACCTTTCTTCCATCATTTATATTTATAACTTCTGTTTTGTGCTCACCAATTTCTCCCCCAGGAAAGGAGGCTATGCGCACACCCATACCTTGAAATCCACAGAGACGGTCAGATCCAATTCATGGTGCCCTTGGCTCGGCAGGGTGATTTTTATGTGCCTGAAGTCCGACAAGTAGAAAGGAGGTTTTCAGAACAAGAAGAATCGTTTAGCGATACAGACATCTCAGGTATGTGATATTGCTGTGCTGTATTAGCATCATCAATAATGCACGTTTCTGCTGTACCATATACCTCCTGACAAATGAAGTACAAGTCACAGTAAAGACTACATACTCACATAGCTGGAAAATGGACCTATGTTGCAACATTAATAGTAATAGTAATTATAAATACTGCACATCAGGCTCAGACAACAGCTATGTCTGGTGTTACAGTCACTTATGTTAGTGAAGTTGAAACTGTCATTCAAGTAGAGTACATGTGCAGGAAAACAAATGTCTGTTTTACCAAATATATTGCATATATTACATTTTACATAAAAAGCAACAGTAGACACAGTTTAAATGTTTAGAGTTAAAAGTAATAAAACAAATATGAAGATGACCAATAGATAAAAGCACATTATGTTACATTTATAGTTATCAAAGTAGTCCTTTTCCCCCATCGTGCATTTTTTACTTGTTTTTGTTAACCAGCTAGCTCCAGTTCCAGTTAGTCAGTGTCCCACAGGGAAAACAAGCAAACAAAAACAAAACAAAAAAAAAAATAATCACAATGACTGATCTTGTTAGTCTCTGTTTATCCTGTTCTTTTTATGTCCAACTTTGGTGGCTGCTGTAACACACACAGCTGTGGTAACATTCACAATATTCAGTCAGTATTTCTCCATCAAGTCCAGCGAGAAAAAGATATTGCTGTTATGCTGCTAAATACTGCAACATATTGCTAGCTTCCAGGCTGTTGCACTGGAGGGGAAACAAAACAGTAAAGTTACACACAAAAACCAAAATGAACACCAAGAAATCCAAACAGCTGAGAAGACTTTATCACTATAGCTGTGGACATTTAAATGATTATGAAGCCCATGATAAAGGCATCATGAACCATTTTAATGGCTAGTAAGAACACAATCTGATATTACTATAAAACTATATATAAAAATAACTTTGCAAGTACTTTCGGCTAGAACTTATTTCCTGATGGTCACAAGAAAACAGGATGCTACAACATGTGTGCTTTGCCCTCTGTGCTCAGTTGTGATAGTTGATTTTTGTGTGGGATCAAGGGGAATTGGACCTTGGCTCTACTGCTGTTTTGTTTATGAACAGCTCTGCAGAAGCACACTGTTACTGACACCTTCTTAGGTGTTAATGAAAAGACTAAACACAGCAGCTTCTGGTGGAAATGTATTGCCACTCACTGAAAGGCAGCTACAGTATGTGGACGCCATCTGGATTAGTTGCTTCCACTGACAAAAATACATAAGCATTACTTGACAGGTAATTATCCTTCTGGGAAATATTCTATTCTATTCTACAGTCATTTAGCAGATGCTTTTATCTAAAGCGACTTACATATGAATGAGAACAACAAAAGCATGAAATCAAACAGTAGAGGACATGATAGGAAGGTGCTAGTGGACTGTCCAGGTGGAATAAAAGCTTAAAGAGGCACATGAAGGAAGTGTAATCGCTTGATACGAAATAGGAAAATATGACTATGAAGCTTCTTATGACAGCAGTTTTACACTTGCTTAGTGCTGCTTTGTGGCAGAGGGTGTTCTGATTTGTTTACTTAAAGTCAAAAGTGCTAGACCTCATGGTGAACATTAATAAAGCTTTGCTGTTAATGGAAACTAACAAAATTTAAAATAACCATGAAAAACTCAGGAATACACACAGGAATCTCTGTTGCAGCGCATGTTTAATATCTAAAGATGCTGTTTATAGCATGCCGTCTGCAAATACAGCTGGGCTGAATTATTAGATTAGAAGACTGATTTAATTGGGAGTTACTAAAGTCACTTATCCAGCTAGTTATGATGCATAAGTATCAGATCACGCTAGTTTGAGTTTCTCAAATGTGACAATAAGCAAATTTGCTGGAAATTGGGCAGGTGTGTTGCAACATTTAACCAAAACTTTATACAGATTGAATCTCATCCATACAAGAAAAAAAAAAGAAAGGATTAAGAACCGGAAAAACAGGTGTAACAGGTGTATTTATGTTACTTTTTAAATGTATTTTGTTACTGTATTAGAAAAGTCTGAGCTTCAGAACAATGTTGACTGAGGTAAGGGATTTAGACCGTGTCCACATGGAGATGAGTTTGGGAGTAGCTTCATTAAGGTTTTTTTTTTTTATCATTGGGATGTTTTTCCAACATGGAACTTTTTGAGAACTCAAAAAGGCTAATGTCTTGAACTAGTTCTCAAAGTGAATATGTCTGAAAACACCGCCTGCACAAACCATGCTTACTTACAACTACAACAGCAGTAGATTACAGTGCTGCCAAGTTTCAGCAACCATCAATCAAAACAAATGTCTACTTCTCCATGTATTTTTTGTTGTTTATGCACATGCTACTTGTCTCCGTGTCTGTGACTTATATCAGATTTTTTTAAATGAGAGTCTGGATTGCACAAATCCTATTTATTTTTGTTAATCTTACCCGGGCTGCTTTCAGATGTGGTTCTAAATTGGACAAATATCCAGTCTGTGTCAAAGTGAATTCAATCTGAATGGCAATGCCACATTTCATCTAACTTTGACGTCACAGAAGTGAAACAAGTTCAGCAGCAGTAGAAGTGGAATGCAGCAATATTAAAATTAATCTTAATCTCCTTCTTTCATTGATCAATTCAGCATAATGTTGTTGGTACTGACTTCAAGTATTTCCGTTTTGATACACAAACATGTAAAGCATCCACATTTGCTTCCCTAAACATGACATGCATGCATGATGTTGTGTTGTCTTCTGTACATACGTGCCACTTCGGAGCCACATATGGCTCACACATAAGTTTAACGAAGATCTGTTGAAAATGGCAATGTGAATGACCTTTAGGGCAGTGACAATATGCTTTTGTACCGATTTGATTCAGTTTGGGTGTCGATTTGATTTGAATTGTGATTCTCACGATTCTTCGATATTGCTGATTTTTAAAAAATCAATTTTGAAATTGTAAAGCCAAAAACCCCTATATTCGATTATTCCGATTCGATTTCCCACCCCTAACAACCATGCAAAAAAAAAAAAAAATGGATTTGAGCATTAAGACCAGCAGTGTGAATGTAGTCAAATTAATATACCAATATGTATTAATGTGTATCCCAGTGGCAACATTACAGCACTACTTACAGGGCTGGCATATATACTACAGTGCTTTGAGTGTGAATCACACATCTCGTAAAAACATCTCGTCGTCCTGGATAACTTGTTAAAAACTACATTTGTTCCATCTTACTATAGAAGGAGTCTTGGTCGCTTCTGTTATCCAAACTAATTGTCCTAAAAGACGTTGTTACCAAAAAGGTCAATCTAAAGAAACAGTTTGTGTTTTATTTACAAACTGCAACAATTTAGACTGCATCTTTTGGCATAATGTAAAAACTAGAACTTCCAAGTCAGCCATCACTTGCCATTTTGTAAAAATCAATGTGAGATCCTCAGAATCATTTGAATTAAATTAGAATTAGAATTAGAATTAGAAATTACACTTACTAGAAGAATCCTCTATATTTGGACTAAGTAATTCCTGGATTTTCAGGGATCATTAATGATCTAACTGAATTGGTATTGAGGTGTAGTACATCATAGCTTGGTTGTGGAATATTAGTGCATTTATACAATTTTTTTTCATACTTCTATTGTTAACCTAAAAGTAATCAGGCACATTTACATAGTGAAAACTGACTTAAATTGCCAACACAGTATTTTACCGGTTTCTCATCACATACAGATAATGAAGTTCTTGGCACAGCTGCATTCAGTTCATGGGTTTCCTCTTTAAGCTGGATTTATGTTTACACAGCATCTGTGTATGTCAGCGCAGCTGAAGCCGTGAAATGTGCTCATGCACTTGAGCATAGGGTGAAGGTGTTGTTTTACAGTCTTTCTTCTGCAATAACCAGATAAATTCAATAAGAAGCTACATATCCCAAAACACATGATTACAAACTGACCAATCAGAAGATAGTCACCGCACAACAAGCATTGGGGCATGTTGGTCTAGAAGAAGGTGCTCATCAGGTCTTTGCAGACCTATGTGGGGGCAATAACCGCAGATGCTGCACAAGTAGAAATTCAGCTTTACTGCCACTTTTTGACACGCAAAGAGCTTCTTCACAAGTTAGATCGGGTTAAAATAGTTAACTCTAGGATATATAGAACCCACTTCTTTTAATAGCTGAAACATCACTTAAATTACTATGTTAGTAAAATGTCAATGTTTAATAGTTCCTTAAATTTTTGTGCAGACAGGAACTAAAGTCTGACGTGACCAAAAAGTGGGTTTCTTTTAGTTCTGTCTTCAACAAATGAGAAGCAGCTCAGTTGATTCAAGGTCAGATAACTGGTTCAGTTATTGCAGAATATTGCGTTTCTTCCCCTCTTAAACCTCTGGATTACTCACAGCATGTTTTGGGTTATTGTTAACCATTTCTCCTGATGCTCCTATTTTCTCTCTGACAGATATATTTTGCTATTTAAGCCTAATGATTATCTGTTTCACCTGCATTGGAAGTTTCTTTGATCTCATGTTGTGGACTCATTATATTAGTTTCCATATGAAAATGTCAAACTTTGAATTAATTTTAGCCCTTTAACCTGATGTAGATATGATTAATGAAAACCTGTCAATGCAGCAGCCACTGTGTTAGCTGTCAAAATTGAACTCCTACAACACATATTTCTAAATATAAGTTTGTAAATTAGTTGTAAATGGGCGGGACTCTAACGTGTTAATAACGATTAATTAATAACAGAAATATTAACAAATTAAAAAAGATAACGCATTTAATTGTGGAACTTTTGTCAGTGGTTTCCTGGCATGCCCATAACACTTTTGCACACACTACTTAGCCGTATTGGCGCTATATTTAGAGATGTTTCCGACCCTTCAGTAAGTTTATTTAAAGACAAGTCTTGCGTCTTTTTCTGGTGGTTTTTTTCCGTTAGCAGCAGCTGCGAAGCCCCCTCTCTCGGGCATCATATAACTATTAATCCATCCATGTGGCATCATTTCAGAACACATATTATGATTGCCCATGTTCCTTACTTAACTGTGCATGACAGGGTTGAAATTAAACACGCATTAATAGACAGAGAGGTCAGGCAGACAAAAAAACTGTAATAAATGGCTTGGCGTTTCTATTAATGAAGAGTGTTGATGAAAAAACATTTAGTTAAAATGACTGTAACATGTTGCAGACTTTTAATTAGAGAATTGCTGAAGCTGCAGCTTTAAGTTAAAGTATTTAAAATTACACTTTGACTTTGGATCTGTTCAGTTTTTTCTATTTCTTTTTTACTGTTTCAAAGTTAAATTAATTTATCCAGACATTAACAGAACTTGATTTTATTATATTAATCTCCTTTACTATTATTTGACATGAAAATCACTTTAAATCCATTTAAATGAAAAAAAAAAAAAAAGCTTTTTGGGTAGATAGAAATGCGATTAATCGAGATGAATTAATTACAAAGGCTGTAATTAATTATTTAAATTTTTTCATTGTGTCCCACCCTTAGTAAATACACATAATTTCAGCTGAAATTTTGAATTTTTACCTCATATTTATCATGCAACTTACTTGAAGTGATTTTTGGTTGAAAGTTGAAATGAAAAAAATTGGATCGGTACTCTATTTTCAGGCAAAACTGTGTGTTCAAGTAAATCACTCCAAAAATAGTTTCCACCAACTCACACCTTTGGTCAAATGCCTTAAAAGTGCCAGTCTGGGTTTCAATACATATGTGAAAGGAGAGAAAAATGGAGTAGTGTTGACAAATCCCACTCTTCACATGTCACATGCATGCGACACATGAACAGCAGAGTGGAAGTGACATTCAGGTCCATGTCTTTGAATGATAATGTGACAGATAGTCGTGCTCCTGTCACACTGGGATGAACTCAGCCAGAATGAGCCAGTGGAGCATTCAGGCCACTGGAAGCTTCTTCGGTCTGTTGATGCCACCCCTCCTCCCCTCCTCACACACATGCTCACTCTCCCCTCCACACTCCCCATACCAATCCTGTCTTAGTGACCTTATCAACCCGTAGCTTCTGCACACTTGGCTCCTTATGCTTCCAGACAACAGTCTAACAATTACCCTGCCAATCCTTGGCATAGTTTGCTCAGAAACAAAATTTGTTTTGCCTTTTTGTATGTTTGGTTGTTCATCAGTAGCGGTGCATAAACAAGTCACAAACCGCTGAAGCTTTTGCTGGCTGTTTTAATGCTTTTGGGAACAATTTTAAGTAGAGCATCAAAACCGTGCCGTGCTCAAGTCTACGAGAGCAGGTCCAAGTTAAGCTATGAAGACTCAGGATTCAGGAAATTTTATTTCCATTTGCACACACAGACAGAACAGATGCATAGGAAATGTGTTTATGCAGGAGCGCCAAGACTCTGAACAACAACAACAAAAATAATAATACAATTATGATGATGATAATTATGATTGGATGACTACAGAAATTTCAGAAACTTTTCAAATGTGGTTAGGAACTATCAAATGCATTATTAAAAATGGGAAGTATTGTGAAGAAGCATTGTCCTCCAGGAATAGATGTTATTCAAAAAAAATAATAAAAATCCTGGACAATGGTGACTGGCGATCACTTAAATGTTTGATGACATCAAATCGAAGTAAACCAGTGCAACATTTCCACACATATTATGTGAAGAAAACTCAAGGGATTGGGACTAAACAGCTGTGTAGCAGCAATGCTAACAGGACAAAAAAAATCTTCAGATTGCTGGGGAGCATAAAGATTTGACTCTGGAGCAGTGAAAGATAGTGATGTTGTCTCTGTTGCAGAGGGATGGGAGCATTAGGGTAAAAGCTGTCTATTCTTCCTTACACATGTAAATATTCAAACATCACTGCTGCCATACTTCCATGCGTCTTTTACACTGACATAGTAGTGTAGTCGGTTCATCCGCTAGTGGGCAGTGTTGAGTTTGGATTTAACTTCTGTGCTTTGACAGCGATTGGTTGGTGTAATTTACAGCTATAAAGTCGTTTACAACCATCCAAACACACCAAAAGTTGAAGAATAAAACCACAATGCTTTTTTTTTTTGCAGTTCTCAACTTTTCTGTCTTTCTGCGTACTTTTTATTATTTATCTACTTTGTTTGCTTTACGTTCCTCTACTTTTTCTCTTGTTTTTACCTTTTGATGGTTGCGTGCAGGTTATTGCATGATTTTTAGTGGTATTGTGTTGTTTTCTGCGTCAAGTGATGGATGGCTAAGTTCCTTGAGAATGGACCAAATTATGAACGTAACCAAGTCAAATCAAACTGTTTGTCTGTACTGAGCATAAATGGGGCTTTAAAACATAGACACTTGAAGTGATGCAACAACCATACCTAGTGCCTACTGTACTAGCCTTTGGGGGCAGTGCTGTGATTTGGCATTGGTCAGGTCTAGGTTCAGAAACATTATATAACAGGATAGCAGGGATGGCATATTCCAAGATGGCGACGTCAGGATTCATTGGGCTCAAATAGCAAGTGGTTCAGGGTGCATGAGACATGATTTTCCACACATGAATTGGCCACCACACAGCTAAGTCCAGAACTCCTTTGAGAAAATGTGCAGAAGACTTAGTACAATGGTCTGGCTTTTTATTATAATTAAAAAAAAAAAATTTATTAATGTATTTTTTTGGCGAAGACATTTTCTGGGCATCCAGATTCCATGTAAGAGCGTCCCAGACTTTAGATTTGTCAGAGACTGTAGGGTTTGTAAAATTAGTGAATGTTGGGGGAACCAATGGTCTTGTTCAGTCACTTGGGAACATAAATAAATAAGAGAGAAGCAAAGGTAGCAAATGGCTGTTACTGTGTATGCCCAGCCATGATGCAAACTTAGTGTTCCTTGTGTTTTCAATATCATAATGGTAAGTTTTTGTCAAATATATGCTAAGATATATTTGTCACCTTTAATCTTTGGTTAATGTTTGGTCCATAAAGCCTAGACCAAGCCCCATCATGACACAAGATCCATGTATGTGATGAGCTGTGACACGCTTTATAGCTTACAGTGTGCCAAGTTCATTTCTGCTTGGCAAAATGATCAGTGCTGATGTAAGATCTGCTCATTTTCTAATTTACTGTAGGTAAAATAGTCCCATGCCCTTGTCAGTGTGAGAGGGTTTGCAGTAAACATCACTTCATTGGAAATGCATAAAAGGAGAGGAAAAGGATGAAAAACTTGGTTCTGACTTCCTTCTCTCCTGGCAAACTTCATTTGCCTTGTAGGGAGGAAACAAGCTGCCAATCACAGTTCATGCAGTCCCCTTCTTTGAAGCCCCTTTAACCACTATCCGTTATTACATTTTTGAGGAGATGCACGTCCATTACAGTGTAGCCCAAAGCATGGCTTTACATGCAGTTGCTGGAAGTGCAAAAATATAAATGAAGCCTTTGCCGGTCATACCAACACCAACTGAAAGCAAAAGAAATGGTTCATACATAAATCTCAGTCTGAACAGACTATGATTAAAAAATGATCTGTTCATGGAATTAAAACATTTAAAGTGTGAAAAGATTTGGACCTCATGTTAATGATGATGGGATGTCTTTCAGCTATACAGAGACAGTTTTTGAAGTAACCACAATAGACTTTCAATTAAATGCAAATATTCCCTCCAAATCAATTTTACGCCTAATGTGTGTTTTGTTTAAGTCCAAATGGGATTTTTTTTTTTTGACTGATTAGAATTTGTGACTTCCTTTGGGGTTTCCATCAGTAGTGCAAAACCAAAGCCTTAGGTCTTTCAGCTCTGGTTGTGCAGATTTCTGTTTAGTTTTGTTTGTTTTTGGAATCTTTCTTTCCTCCTATTAATCACATGCATACAAGCTGGGTGCAGATGAATCATCTCGTGCTTGTGGTTCAGTTAAAAATGTTTATTTTCCTTCTTGCCTATTTTTGTGCATTTTTCTAAAGATGAATTATATATTCTACACTATATATGTCATGTCTTGCATTTCTTTTTTATAGCATCTGTACAACTTCACTTTAAGTACAGTAGGGGAATTTGTGCATGATCTGTAATGAATAATTTTGCTTTGCAGAACTACAAGTAATTCCGAGTCTCCTGATTTACTTCATTTGAACTTCTGCATCTGCAATCCCATCTTTATCCAGGCACATGCTGACTCTTAGCTCAAATTTCTCCTAATATCAGATTCAGATTATGTATTTTACAACACCATCAACTTTACTTTTAAGATTTGGAGATTTATGTGATGCATTAAGTTATGTCCAGTTTGTGCTGTACATTTCAAATGTTGGAATTTAAATATTTTTCTCACAAGTATGATGTTCAGCATCCTTTTTGTGTTTTGCTTGTCTTTTGTTTTCTTGTCTTATTTTGTTTCGTTTCATAAACTTGAAGTTTAATGAACTGCTAAGAAGAAATCTTGCTTTCCTGTGGATCTTGATGTTTTTCATAGCCTTACACATTTTATAAAGATGGGAACTTTCTTATGATATTTGTTTTCTTTTTTTCCCACGTTTCTGATTCTTTTGTGTATGTGTGTGTGTGTGTGTGTGTGTGTGTGTGTGTGTGTGTGTGTGTGTGTGTGTGTGTGACTGTGAAGGTTAAAACCAGGGTTCATTCTACTGTCATATAACATGAAAGCAGTGTCATATGAAAAATATTTGTTGTCTCTAGGATCAAACTCATGCGAAATGATCTGCATCTTATTATTAGAATATTCTTTTCAAGCCTTCTCCCTCCTGTATTAACACAATACTATTCAAGCTCATTTTCATAACGTTAAACAAGAACACATTGTTCATCAGACTGATATAATCATAAGATCAAGTTTAGTGTGTCAGCTAAGAATAAAATCAGTTTTGTGTGTGTCTGTGTTTGTTTGTAAAAAAAAAAAAAAAAATAATTTTTTTTTCCTTTTTTGCTGCTTGCATTCTTGGGTGATTTAAAACAACTTGTCTGTTCTTCACACACTGATACACAATTGTAATGCACTGCATGAACTAGATGGATTCTTTAATGCACACACCAGTTTCTTTCCAGATTTTATAGCGTTAAGACATATTACAGATTTCTAAGGGAGAAAGTCAACTGTTCTGTATCAAATGCCAATTCTTGCTGTGTGTGTTTCGGCATAAGGGCTGCTGTTCATGACTGGCTGGCTTAGTGTTAAGAGATATTGATTTGAGATGAGATTAAAGGTCAACAAACTGGCACACACAGAGATGAAACTGATCTTATGAACCTGCAAGGAACAAACTAAAAAACAATGAGAAGTCAGGTGGACCGGCTGCTTCTGTGATACGAGCCACTTAAAAGTTTTTAGCTCATAGAAGTTTATAATTAACAACACCTCAGTGTCTGTTTTCTCTTTCGACTTAAAGTCACAGCACAAAGTGTTGCCATCTAATAGTTCTTTAACAAGAGTGATGAGAAATGTGCTGTAGCTGCATTGTCAGAAAAAAACAAACATACAAAAAAAAAACGGATTTGTCGGTTCATCCTTTTATTTGAAAGAGTTAGAATACATCTATCACATCCAGCTGAACTGGAAGATAAAGTAATGTGACATTTCTTTACAATTTGTGTTTATAGATATGTGAAATTATGATGATAAAACCATCTACAAATAGAAAAATACCAACACAAACAAGGATTCCCTTGATAACTTACAGCTTGATATACTGATAATTGATTATTCCATATATAACAGTGTGTGGGGGATTTGGGGAAACACTTATCATACAAACACACATTTATTCTATTTATTTTTTTACTGCAAAAAAGACCATATGTGGTTTGGAAGAAAAAAAAGTATTTTGAACCAACAAACCTGTTATTTATCCAATTACACAGACTCAGTATTCATTGATCTAGTAGATTACAACACAGTTCAAATTATGTATAAAGTTAATTAGTTAAAAGTTAACCAGTTGCCATTCTGTATCCTGAAACTGTTTAAAAAGGTAAAAGTGTTACGAACTCAGGGGAAATAAAATATTTAGGAACCAAAGTCTGGACAAACACAAAGTCTGTAACTGTGGTACCATTGTTCTGATTAAAAACAAAAAAAAAAAAAACAAGCTCTCCATTCAAATCATGCCAAAGAAAGTAACAAATGACAAAATTATGAATTGTCATTACAAATGAAATTCTAGAGATTTGCAGATGATTTTATTGTTATCCCTGTTTTACACACGTTGGTAATGGGTTGGCAACTAGCTTCTGTTTGCACTCTTAGTTTTTCATCTTCCTTCCTGTATTTCTTTTATGTTTTATTTACTGTTATTATGCTGAATAAACAACATCAACAACAAAATCCATGACCTTGTATTATATTTTAATTTCACTTGTGAGATTTATCTGGTTTTGTCACTGTTAATGCTCTGTAAACAAAAACTCTTCATTCCGTCACACTCACACATTTAGCATTAAGCCTCATACTGACTTATTAACATTTTAGGAGAAGATTTTAATATTTCTCTCCACAAAAGTAGCAAATGATGCATCAGTTTGATGTTATATGAAGGGAAACCTTGGAAAGATATAGTGGTCATACTGGACTGAAATCAAAGTGCAGCTCAAATGGCGTCCTGCAGGTTTCGGTTGAATCGCAGCCCTGGATTTGTGGGCCGTCTTGTTTTTCTCATGTGGTGTTTGTTGATAGAAGTCGACTCACCATCTGTCCATCCCCTCCCTTTGTTTCATCACTGCTCTAGGTGCAGACTCCAACAGCGAATACAGCTCAGGGAGTGGAGTTCTCCTGTCGGACAGCAGAGAGACATCACTGGCTGCGTCCTCCGTCCACTCCGTGCCTATCAAGGATCAAGGGAATAGAGACTACAGAGGGAGAAGCTCCAGTGGAACATCGTGTAAAGAGCGGGATCTGTTGCGGTCAGGTGGACACCAAAAAGAGAGAGAAGAGCAAGAGCAGCGTCATGACGATTCCAAGCAAAAGAACACGGAGGTTCCCACTCAGGGGTTGTGGGGCATTGTTGGAGGGGAAGAGTAAAAGTTCAGTGACATGTTCAAGTTCACGACAAGAGAATAAAATAAATTTAAAAGGATGTTGAGAAGTTATAAAAATTTGACTATTTTGCTATTAACAAATTTCATAAAAATATCAGTGTTTACCTCTCTTTAATGTATTCTTAAAGAAGTCATGAATATTGAGTATAATTTCATTTTCTAGGAATGGCTTCTTTCTCTAAGAGCTGGTTGCTGTAGATTCAATGGCGCTTTTGAACGATTTCATCCACATTTGGTTCTGCAGTGCAAACTTGAAGCACCTGCATGGTGGTGGATTAGGTTTTTGCTCTTTCATTTCAATCAACAGTGTTTTCTTTTTGTCTTTTAAGCAGCTATAAAAAGCTCTGCAGCACCAGTTCACAGGCTGTGTCAGAGGACAGGTGATACCTTTTGGTTAGATGAGTTTATATTGTCCTCTAGTTGGATTTGATACAGAAGAAGAAAAATGTAAAACATCAAGTGACTTTTGTTATTTTTTTCAGTTTCATTTTACTGATCTACTTGAATTCTGAAAATGTAAAGGTACCCTGAGATTCTTGAAACATTCTTGCTCTTTAAAAGTAGCATTTTTAATTTCAAACATTTTACTTGAATATCTTAGTTTGACTGCTCAGTTTGTGTTGCTGACAGGAAGCTGAACCTGTTCTGTCTCTATGAAAGTATTATTTTAAGAGCTCTGAAGTAACAGTGAAGTCATACTGAACAAAAACAATGTCATTTTATTTAAATGAAAAAAAAAGCAACTAAACAACCAAATAATACCTAGCTCGATTTTGCTTTCACAACATTTCACATGGAGGTTTACTCAATACTTGCTCCTCATTTTTGTACATTTACAGTTTATATGGGTTCTAAAAATGGGTCAGAAATGGACTAGTTTCACGTCATCCTTATTCAGTTTCCCACATTGCCTTGGTATGGTCACATAGGTAATGTCTGGGCATGGGTGTAAAATATTTATCAATCTGGAGCTGACTCATCACTAATTTGATGGACAACTCACGTGAGGCCAACATTGAACTTGTGGACTTGCACAAATGGGAGCCATTGTTCCCCTTTCAAAGGCCCCATGAGCAAATGTTGACTCAGTAAAGAGAAGAGGGAGATTTTAAACATGCAACAGGTGTGAGAAAGTGTGTTCTTTGGCAAACCATGAATCTTTGTAAAAATCTGACCACGTAGTTTTTATGCTGAACCGTAACCAAACAGTGAAACAATAAAAAACACAGAAGATGCAATAAAGTACTTTGATGTACAGAAGATGAGCTCAGTATTCCTAGTTTAGTGAGTTTTGATTTTAATGAACTGTCATGAGAAAAAGATTTTTTGCTTTAAAGCTTGCAAAGATATTTTATTTATATTCACTAGATTGATATAAAAGTGGATAACAAGGAATAAAAGCACATACTGATATTAAATTTGCCCCCCTTTAAAGAACATTAATAAAGAGGAAGAGGTCCGGTGTTGCCTGTGGACACTTTACTTTGTTTGCTCAAGAAATAAGTCAAGTTTTTATCTGGAGACTTCTTACTTTGTTTTTAAACATAGTCGGCATATTTTCTGCAATAAAGTTTGCCATCAAAACCAGTTCTTATCAGAATGATCTGGGTTGAGATTGGACTAATCCTTCCCTGTATTTTTGTTAGTTATTCTGAAGGAAAGTGTGGAGAGCTCATCGGAAAGTCATTTGCTGACAGACTCTCTGAGTATGTTTGACCGTAATGATGCCAGACTCAGCCTCAGTGTTCTGTTCACTCATACCGTGAAATGAGACTTTGAGATCTTCTTGATTTTCACTTCTTTAGTATGGCTGCTCCTCACGCAGAGTTTTTCACCCACACAGTTATTTTAAGTTCAGTTAACGATTTCCATGTCAGACTACGTTCCACTGTTGTTGCAGGTGTTAGCATTTAATATTCTGAGCTACATGCTGAGGAATAAACACATTTTTCTCTTTGTTTCTCTAATGAAAATCTTGTATTCTCTGCTGCTTTCTTTACCAAAACCTACCGACTGTGCAAGAGCAACGTGTGGAAATATGAAATATGACATGATGCACAAATATAAGGAAACATTTATATTCTCTTTTGCAATGTATAGTGTCAAACTGCTCAGTATGCTGGTCTTGAAGGGAAAAGTGATCTTATAACAAATATGTTTTTAAAAATAGCTTTACTTTCAAATGTGAAAACTGCCATGCAACATTGAAATAACTAGATTTTACTAAGAATTTTTTTGTTAGGCTGAATATTTTTGTGCCTTTAGTTTTTTTTTAATTTTTTTTAAGCATGTTAAAGCTCTACATTGTACTGGACATGTTCACAGTGAGTATGCAACCAATACAAGTATGCAAAAAAATGACCATTAATATTACTTTGACCAAAAGCAATGCTCTGGACATATGTTTAAAATCACTTCCTGGCTGGTGGCCTCTTCAAATTACTCTTAGACAGCCATGACTACTATTTCATTTAATGTTTCTTAGCAATCAAATTGTATAATTTTACTTTCTCGAGGATTCTCTCCCCCCGTTGACATTTTGTGCAGATTAATTTTTGCTTTTTTTTTTTCTCCCTCTTGCTTCTGTGTCTGTTACCTTTCATATTTCTTGTAAAATAAATATGGCAACTGAATGACCACCTGATAGCCTGTATTCAGTGATGTTCATATCCTTTTTCCTCCAAATGCTTTGAAACCTTTTTTAAAGTACACTTGTAGCCATCTGAACTCTTGTTCAACTTGTAATAACAAATTTTTAATAAATGAAATGTTAATAGTATATATGAATATCTTACATCATCATTTTCATCAGGAATTACTGATCTCAGTGAGGCATCTCCAGTTTTGCTGTTAAGGCGACTTGTTGCAGCCGGGGGAGCTCAGAAGGGATGTATTTCCTGGGAGAGAATAATTTACTTTGATGGCGACTTTTAGGTTTGTTGTTCTTCAGACAAAAAGCTAAAAAAAAAAACTAAAAAAAAAAACAAGTGAGGGAGGAAGCAACCCTAAAAGCATAATCTGCAAGGCTGATTTACACTTAGTGGAATTATCTTTAGCTTCTCAATAGGACAATGTCCAAAATCCTTTGTACCGAAAAGGAAGTTGATGCTGCATCAGATAATATGTCTGCAACTGTCCAGCCGGCATGATTGTAATGATTTGGGTTGAGTTGGACTGTAAGATAAAGCATTCAACCAGTGCTTTGCTTGTAATCTCCTGCAGGAAAGCTTCTGCATATCAGAGTTTTAAAAGGCAGTTTCATTTCTGAGGAAAACAATGAGGCATTAAAGGGACATTTGAGCTGCTTTATTATTAATTTTTGTGCTTTAGCTGGCAAGTGGTCTCTAAGCTGCTGCTTACTTCTACATAGAAACACTGAAAAAGAAACAAACCTATAGGTGAGAAACATTGGACTTCCATTTGTTTACTCTAATATAAAGTAAGCATAGGTACTTAAGTGACTGAGTGCTGAGCTTTTGTCTAACAAATGCTCCACAAATAAGATGATCTATAGGATGGATTTACATTTTTAATCTAAATGCTGATGACTCTAAAAATGTGGTTAAGTTCCCGGAGGATGAATTTAAATTAGATTGATGAGCTACGAGTGTTAAGATACTTTCTCTCTGTGTAATTATAAACCTCTGCAGAAGGAGTGATTGTACTTGACTTTTTGTTTTGTGTACACACGAGTTGGAAGCAGAAGGTAAAGAGGTTCTTTTAAAGCAGATGCCAGGTGGTTGCACTTTATTTTCTACTTTAAATTCATAATTCTGCTTGATGACAAAAACTTTGACTCACTAAATTGATGAGATTTAAGAACAAGATGATATATCTTCATTGTATGAGTCATATTTATGCTAAATAGTGATATCTAACTAAAATTGCTGATTGACTGCGTATCTATGCCTTTAAAACCTTATAATATGGCTACAGCAGTTTTGCTATGATGCAAACAAAATGTGAAAATGCTCACACAGGACAAGAGAGAACAAATTTGGAATACAGATTATAAATAGTTGTTCAAGTTAAACATGTTTGCAAGAAATAATAAAGCTAAAATATAAATCACAAACCAGTTACTTAAACACATCCGTGATTGGCCCCTTCCCAGCTCTTCTATTTTTCTATCATGAAGGACTCATGTTGTCATTTAGTTTGATCACATCCATGTCTTTTATCTCAGGTTAAAGTTGTTTCAGAAAAAAACCCGATTGCTTGTATAAAATCTTCTTTACAGAAACTTTGTGTTGTTCTCCTTTCCTTGATAAACAACATAAGAAAAATCCTTTTTGGAGCTATAAAAATGGAAACAAATTAGAATAGAATGAGCCTTTGAACAATGAAGCTCCTAAAATGAGAAGCTGATGTTGTAAAAGTTATAACCATCCTTTTACAGGATATTTAATGAAGTTAACAGGTTCACTTAGATTTGGGAGCAGGGCCACTGCTCAGCCACACCTCTAATCACCTGCTGAGGCTTCTTATGCTTTGTTTACATCCTTGTCTTGTTTGTCTCCACCCTTTTTATTTTCTGTCCTCATCCCTCTGCTTTTCCTCCATCTGTTTCTCTTTCCTTCATTTTTTTTGTCCACTCTCTCATTATTAGCCCTTTAGTCTGTCTACCCTCACTATTTGTCTTACATCCTCTTTCATTCTTTGAGTCATTCATCCATTTGTCCTTCTTGTCTCTCCCCTTATTTCAGGTACCACTCGCAGGTTCCCTATAAAGTCAGGGTTGCTGACATCCTGAGACAGTGCCCCACCCTAAGTTTCCTCCACCCAGCATGTAATCATCATGACACCCTATAGGATCACTCCTTAAAATTTATCAGTCTCATTCCACCATAAGCTTTCATTAAACCACCAACTCACTAAATCCTCAATGTGATGAACTTTACTGTGAACTAGAAATGTATACAGCCCAAACAGGCCCACGCCACAGATGACTGGTTCCTTAGGTTTGTTTCCAGAGTAAATGTGAGAAACACTTTTCTTTTTCCTGAAAACCAAAGTAGTTCAAACTAAATGCATTGTTGGTGGCATAAAGCTTTAATAGTTGGAAGTGAACTGACCCTTCAAATTTTAATTAGCTAAAGATAAACATTAAAAAAAAAAAACTGTTAGAAAGATCATGTAAAAAATAATGTTCACATTTATAATAAAAAGTGCTTTTTTCCATGTCCAGATTAGTCCATCTTTTTTAGGTTTGGATAATAAAGAAAAAAAGATTACAAAAAGAAGCTCCACTGCGGGGACTAATTGTATATTTTGGACTGATTGTTAAGTCTGTCTGAAAGAGAACAGCAGTGGAGCAGATGTGCACTGCTGACCACTTGCAAAGAACACTTTCCTCCTGTCCTCTGTAATTTTGCTCGACATTAATTGGCATGTTCATATCCAAACTCTGCATGCTACCCACATTTTCTCGATTGTTGCGATGTAAGCTGCATCTTTATTTCAGGAGAAGATTGCTCCCTTTGTATTGTCTGAGCAAATTACTCAGCAAGCAGCACCCCTTGTCATTTTAATTGCCCCTGTACTCAGGAAAGGTTCTTGTTTTAGCAGTGAAGCATTTGAATACCAGGATGTGTTCTATATGTGAGTGTAAGAGAAGGGATGAAGCTGCAATAAGGCTGAATTCATGCGAAATTAACTTCATGCTGGTTCCGGAGTGTTTCCAGATTTAACTGTGTGCAGAATGGTTGACACAACACATAATCTTTTCTGCACTAATTATGCGGAAAGAATGTTGCTGATGAAATATTGTTTTGCATGAGGCAAAAGTACTCAGTTATATGAGACTGTTTCTGAAGAATGTTTTGCCTCAGAACTGTTTGTGTAGTCAGACCTAATTACAGTTAAAAGCTGAAGATTTCAACAGCTGGCTAAACCTACTTTATTTGTCTGAATTAAGTGCAAAAAAAACCGCTTTATGCATCGTATTTACATCGAACCAAAGAAAAGAATTCACTCCAACTTAAAGGGAAAAATGTGCATTTCTGTCTATACTTGTGTGTGACTGTGTGTTCACTGTTTTTTGGTGGAAAAACAAACTGTGCATGTTGCCTCTTGAGTTTGTGAAGTATTGCGCCACTCAGCTGAAGTGTGATTCAGTTTTAATGAGATGGGGGTGAATGAGAAATTGGCCAGCCTTCCCAGAGTGGCATTGGGGGAAAAAAAAGTAAAAAAAAAAAAGAAAAAAAAAGTTGATGTCTAAATTTAGCCGCGGAGAAACAGCAGGGTTTTCTACTCTTCTTTTGGTTTATCATCACAAATAATCTGTAAGCTCTGCTCCGCAGGGAACGCAAAAGGATGCGCCACATAAAGAAGACGCATGAGAAGTTGGAAGCAGGGTTTGAGGGTGTCGATTAACGCATTTTCCTGGTTGTTTTCTGCAGGCACACTAAAACAGCTGACATTATATTTTACACATCAGATGCCATAATCACCCAACTGCTCCTATTCGGTGCTGTGACTCCATCTCTTTGCAAACAAGCGCTGCACAAAGAGCTCGCTGGGTTTCTAAGAGAAAGCGGCTCATTAATGCTGTGGAGGAGCACAGGGCGGCTGCATGGTTGGAATTCGACGGTTCTGCAGCAACATTTTCTCACATCTCCGCTTTTTTTTTATTTTTTAAATTTATTTATTTGTTTGTTTGTTTTGGAAGTTGATTACATCAACTTTTCAACGCGTCATTATTATAGCCAACATTGGAAGACCTAATGTTTGATAGCAGTTTAGATTGCAGTGGCAGGTAGAAGCACCTCGATCTCTGTGTGATCGTGGACATATTGTGGACAGTGTATGGGATTGGCTGGGGCGGCACAAGTTGGAGGGCACCGAGAGGAGTTTTGCAGGACTCGTCAACGTGAACACACTTCAGAACCAAGGACAGATCCAAACAGCTGCATGGCAAACATGCCCAAAGTGAGCATCATCTGGACTCTGCTCGTCTCGTGAAGCTCCTCTAACGGTTTCTGTGTTTAGTCCGTTGTTGCACGACTTGTGCGAAGAAGGAGGGGAACCAGCAAAAACATCGAGGAAAATCCGTGCACAAAAAGGTAAGAAACTGGCATCTCACACCTTTTCTTCCAACCTGTCAGTCTCCGTGGTTTTTTTTTTTTTTGTTTTTTTTTTGTTTTGTTTTCTTTTAAGTATTTTCCACCAAATTGTTCTCTTTATATCCAGCTTTTCACCCTGGAATATACTGTTACTAAATTCAACATAAAAATCACTTAATAAGAAACCAAACGTGCCAACATTTCTCCAAACTCTACCGAGACACAACAAAGTATTTCTCAGAGCTTAAACCTTAAACGACAGGAGTGTTACCCTGTGGCTTCAGATTGTCATTTATGGAGGGATAATTATGTAAAGTTGTATCCTGCTTGATCAGAAAAGAACAAAATCACCATCCCGCGCAAGAATAACAACCTGATGAAATATCTAACAGAATCGTGTGTTCTTTGTCGTTTAGAGTAATTCACCTGATCACTTTACAAGTATTTTTTTAAAAAACCACATAAAAATGATTTTAAACCGATTTTGCTTTGGAGCAATCCACAATAAAACACTGCTGTCAGTGGCTCATTGAAGGGGATTTCCTTCAAATGTCACAGAACGATTAACCATAGATGTTGCACAATCTTTTCGTGCATCGTTTCAACGTCAACATGTTCATCAGCAGTCAAATGATAAATGCAACCTGTTGTTTCAAACATCAATCATACTATCACTGCCAGTGTTGGTATGCAATGCAACTTCTATACTCAAATAGCCAGGTGGTATTTTGGAACAATGAAATGAGAATTAAAACGGGATGGCAGTCAGATTTCCTTGAAATACTCCGATCACATTCCGCATCTGATCCATGTTCAAATGCTATCAGCTGGCTGCTGGTCAGAACAGAGGCATCCTAATTCCTTCAGCTGACAAGTCCAGGTGGAGAGATCAACGGAGTCCCTGCTGGAGATTATATAACGATGGAAAACACTCAATGAGTTTTGGAGGCTGCTGCTTCTTTTCTCCTTCTATTTTGGGATTCCACGACTTTTACAGATCTCTTGCTGAACTGGAGTATTTTGAATGAGCAATTTCCTTCTCCAGTTATGTTGAGATAATGACGTATAATGGTGAAAATATATTGTTTTACACGAAACAATGAACACGTTTTCCTTTTAGATTAATAGAAGGACTTGGTTATAAGAAAGAAATCTACCTATTATAATTGGTCAAGAGTGATCATTTAAATGGTAAATTTTGTATTTTGGTTTTCATTTGTAAAAAGACTTTTATGATCCATGCAGTGGATTTTGGAAATAAATGATTTTTTCTGATTTAAATTAAACTTTAAACATTTTCCTTGCATAATTATCATATTTCCTTATAACTGCATGCACATGATTAGTGACCATCATTGCTTACTTTTATCAGTGAATCAAATTTTACACATGAGCTATAAATGAGAAGAACTGAGCACAACATTGAGCAGTGTTCTCGAATCATCTTAAAGAAATATTTTCTGTGCTGGGCAGAAACAGAAATGCATTAGTTAATGGTTCAAAGCAGAGAAAAGCAACACTGCCTTTTCTTTTTGAACTTTCCTTTCAGAGGGAATATTGTGCACAGACAGCCGGAGAACAAGTGACTGTTGCCTGGCGGGTGTTAGTGTGGCAGCCGTTTCAAGATAGCTTTAATGATGCTATCGAGACTTGATAAAAGCTACTCTCATACAAAGCAAAGGCTTATAATATGACTCCTTTTGAGTAAGCCTCTCATATATCTGTCAATAAGGTTTTAATAGCTGAAAATCCAGGTTTTTGCTTCAATATTTATTTGCTATTCTTAGAGGTGGACAAAGATCATCTGGACCTCAAACTTTGGCCTAGTTTGCATAGGTCAGCCTAATTGGCTGCTTCTTTTTGCACCATTAATTCACAGTGTGACCTAGCCTTTGCAACAATCTGCTGCAGACAGCATAGAAGAGTTATTAGACTCTTCATGTTAAACTCTTCGAGTCACTTTCTCACCTTTGTTATAATGTTAAAGCAAGTAGTTGAGCAATACCACACATCTCCACTTCCCGTTCAGGGAACAAAGCAGATCTGAGACATATTCCACATTACATGCTCATGCACTGCCTCCTGTACACCTCTGCGATAGGCAGAGGGTAGTGAATTCATCAATGTATCATAAGATCTGCCACCCACAACCTGATGTAAAATTTAACTGAGGAGAAATCCAACTTTCATTACCCCTCCCATAACCCCCTACCCCCCGCACAACCACCGCACCCTTTCATACTTGGCTCAACTGTGTGCTGCTTGCACTGCTTCCAGGTTGTTTCACAAAATTATTTCATGTCCCTGAAAAAATGAATGCTTATACTCGTACACCACATGGCCTTATCTGTGTTTAGCTGCAGAGGCTGGTGTTTTTGTAACGAATCCGTGCATCCCCCACTGTGACGGTCTTCTGCCTCTGTGAGCAGAGGAAACAGGACACACTCAGGTTGGATAAAATCACTGTTTAAGAGAGGAGTTCTAAGCTCTCACAGTGTGATTTAATATTATAATGTAAAAAAAAACAACACTGCTTAGCTGAAAAGGAAAGATCAGTAAGAAGTTCCCCGATAGTTTTCAAAAGCAATAGTGGCAGCAGTTGAACGATGATGGCTATGTGACAATCCAAAATAGATTAAGAGATATTTTCTGTTGCTTAATGCTGCTTTCCATTACTGTCAATATTCTCTATTACAAATGTGTTCATGAATATCCTATAAATAAACTTCAAGCTATGACTCGTTTAAAGAAAATGGTCTTTTTAATTCTACACCAGTCGTTGTTGTTGGTTTGATGAATGTGGCAAAGCACAGCAAGTGAACCTGCCCCCCCCCCCCCCCCCCCCCCCCCCCCCCCCCCGAACATCATAACAACTCCTGGTGAGATCCAAACCTGTAACCTTAACATGATAGGAAGCTATATTAGCATACATGTCTCACTGCCCACTTCTCCTGCAGGCCCACCCTCATTTTCCCCCCACAATGTTTCCATGGCAACCGTGGCCATCTAGGAGAACTACAATCCATGTGTGTTAGCTTGGAAAGTATGCTTCACTTGAAAGGTGCCTTAAATATCTAGAAATGTCTGATCTGGTCCCTCCAGGAAGTCTATATCGGGTATATGTGTGTGTGTATATATGTATGTATGTATGTATGTATGTATATATATATATATATATATATATATATATATATATATATATATATATATATATATATATATATATATATATATATATATACACATACATACATACATACATACATATATACACACACATATTGAGCTGAGAAAAGTGAGAAAAGTGTCCAGGGAAGATTAAAACCACTATATATATATATATATATATATATATATATATATATATATATATCTCATAAAGACATGGGAGTTGATTGATGTTTTTTTTTTTTATGATAATATTTCTTTTCATTTGCTCAGAAACTATCCAACATGCTGTATTCACTGAGAGAAGACTTAAAAGGAAACTGCATCCAGGTTCTGTGAACAACAACCCCTCTCTTCTTCAACCAGCTAAACCCTGTTACCTGAACCACCATGCTGTATGCAATGCTGTGCTCCAAATGGCGGGCCAATCCTGTCCATCACTGGCCTGTCCACATGTTCCTGCTGGAGCTGCTGATTCCAAGAGTTCTGCCAAGCATCTCTAGATTACCTCCTGCAGCCAAACGTGAGATCATTATGGATGGCGATTTGGTGATTGGAGGCCTGTTCCCTGTACACGAGAAAGGAGATGGGATGGAAGATTGTGGGAAGATCAATGTTGAAAGAGGGATCCAGAGACTGGAGGCCATGTTACTCGCACTCGATGAGATTAACTCCAGTGATCGCATCCTTCCCGGACTCCAGCTGGGCGCCCACATCCTTGACACCTGCTCCAAGGACACCTACGCTCTGGAGCAGTCCCTAGATTTTGTCAGGGCCTCCCTCACAAAGGTGCACGATCCAGGCTTCATCTGCCCAGACGGCTCCAGACCTATCCAAAATGAGGTGCCACTGGCCATCTCGGGGGTTATTGGAGGATCCTACAGTGATGTTTCCATTCAGGTATGTGGGCCAAACCATTTGCCTCAGAGTTTTTAGTTTTCAGATTGAGAATACAAACACTTGCATACAGCCTCAGTAATAATGCAAAACTAACAATAACAACCCTTGTATTTATTTTTTTTTTAATATAAATGTTTATTTATTAAGCAAGAAAAAGTGTGGTCATTAGATTTAGCTACATTTAAGACTAACCTATAATTTAAATGCATCACTTAATCAGGTGTAGTCATTAATCCCTAACATTTAGTCCGACTGCATAAATCAACTACGAGCTTAACAGTTATTGGTTTGGATTCATTTTATTTACTACTTTGAACATGCATCTGTTATGTCAATAACAAGTTTAGTATTTAAAGAAGTAGGCCATAGCGACATCCTGTATTTAGTTATTATTAACACATTATACATTAAAAGATAATGGATTATTATACTTATAAATGATTAGTTATTTTTGCTTGTGCAATATTGATATTTGCTGCAATGTACTTCTCCTGATGTTCCCACAAAGCAGTGAATGATGGAGGTACAGATTCTTGAAAAAGTTAGGACTGAAGGTAGAGTGTGATCTGTTTTGAGATAAGGTGTTGTGTGAGTCTGTAGAGATCAATGTCTTATCGCTGCATGTTAAAGCTGAATGAGAAGTCTGACAGACAGATTGAGGATATCCACCACCATGTAATGACTGTCTAAAGCCTCCATTATTACACACAGGGCTTTCTCGCTCAGAAAGCAGTGAATGCTACAGATCCTCCTCTCTTGTATTGTTGATGTTTTGACAAAAGACCAGCATGTTTTTTTTTTTTCCTCTCCATGGCTCTCCATGAATGAATCTTCAACAACCACACAGCTTCAAAAAGAAAAGACTCAAAAAGAAACTCACTGCTTCTGTGTGTGTGTTTCTTTCATCTGAATACATACCTCTTCTGTCACTTGCTAAACAGTGTTTTTTTTGTCAGTGCTTTCACTTCCTCAACACTAAAATGAATCAAACTTGGAACACAGCTAGAGGCCCGTGGTGGGAATTTTTTTAGGAGGTCAGTGGTTTACACAGTCCCCATTTATCCCAGGGAAGCACTTTGTGGTGATGAAGAGTATTATAAAAGTAAGGAGGATGAGTGCCAGGAATCATCCTGGGGAACTTTGAGATGAGCTGCTTTTCCCATCTGTGGGGTGCATCTCTTCTGGCTGGCAGGGACGTGTCCACCTGCAAGTGGAGGGCAAGCTGATGCTACATGTTAGAGGGCCAAGGATGAGATGTGGCAAAGACGGTGGGAGAGAAGCCAGTTTCTCATCAGCCTCAAAGGACTTGTGAATAATTAGCCCAGCAATGTACTGGAAGCTCATCATTATCTTACTTATCCTGGTGTATTCTGTTGCTTGTTAGTTATTCTCAGTGCTGACACTCTTGAAAATAGTTTTTTTTTTTGCCATCTGGGATGTCAGCTATATAAGCAAGCGTGCATAATGACTCAGCTTCAGCAGCCTACACATTTTACAGTGATGAGTTTAACCTGGCATTATAATGAAATAATTTGAACAAGAACAATGAAATAATCTTGAACCGTTCCAACATGTTTCCAGGACAAGTAACATGAAGACAAAATATCTAACTCTGAATCCACAAGGTATCTGCTTCAGAAGCTGGATGATAAAAAGCTGTTTTTAGCTCAGAGTCATGATCATACTCTTCAACTTTAGATAAACTAACTTTAAGCACAAAAACACAAAGGCACCAATGCACGTCATTAAAAACATCACATCTTTGTAGCATTAATGACAAAAAAACAACTATAAATCCTCCAATCCTGAAAGATTGACCATGCAAGTGCAATTTTAAAATTCCA